>NW_005842491.1:440924-501200 GCF_000455745.1 Alligator sinensis | reverse complement strand
AATTTCTTCTGTGATGTGACAAGGTGTAATACTTGGGAGATGGATAAAGTAGAGAACAGGATGCTCTCCAGCAAAGACTGTTGTGCTGAGTGACAGTTGGTGCATTGTACAGCTGCCGGCGGCACAGATGTGAAGCACTCTGTCTGGGTCAGCTGTTGTATTATCTTTTTTGGAACGCTTTTCACTGGAACTGTCTGTCCTCAAGTCTTTGTCCTCATTTCTTTCCTGTTTGGGACATGACCTGCTCTGATTCCCTGGTTTCCTGCTGAAACCTATCATGTGTTTTCTAATATGTCATATTTCCCTCCTCCTCCCATTGGAACACTGATTCCAAGACCCTATTACTCTTTCTCTGTCTCCATGTCAAAATGAATGTTTACCCTTTTTTTTTCTTGCTTCATGTTTATTGGGTGTTTAGCTATGCTGGGAGCAAAAGTCTAATACAAGCAGCCAGGCAATCACTTATGCAGTATTCAAAGTGATTTAACGTGGTATACTGCAGTTAAAATGGATTGGTAAGCATGCTAAATTTCTTTAACAAGGCCCAAGACAATACAGTAATAGGAAACTCCATTGTGACTCAACATTAATAGGTCTTTATTTGTCCACAAATAGCGCCCATTCTTCCTTTTCTGCTGTAGCCTCTGTTCATAGCTAAGATTTCACAGACTATGTGAAACCACACCTGTATATTAGGGGGTTTCTCCATTCTACTATGCAAACCTTCCTGCACATCCTCACTCTGATTTTCAGGTAAACTTAAGTTCACACTGGTCCACTGAACTCTTTTTTCATGGCCATGGCATGCTGATATATTTTTCCCTTCATGTAGAGGGGTTGAAATCCCTGGGCCAAATCTGGACCATGGAGATCTTTCTGGGCCAGATCCAGACCTAACTCCATTCATGAGTGAGTGGCCGCAGAATAAATGCTGAATGGAGTCACGGGGGTAAACGTACCTGTCAGTCACTCATTTGCTGCCAATACACGCTCCCAACAGGACAACTTACACTGGAATTCAGTGACAGACCCTGCCCCTACTTGTTCCACCACTGAATTCCCGGCTCCTCCAGGAGTTTCGTGAACCAGATAATAGATAGGGCTCTGCAGGCCATATCTTGACAGTCCTGCTTTAGTGCATTAGCACAGGCCAACTAAATCTATTTCAGATCATCTCTCTTACTTAGACTTATAATACATGCAAATAAATTATCTAGAGCCAGCTTTTTCTTTTCAATTAACTAAGCAAGTCTGTGGTTGATGACAAATATCCAGCAGTAGGGATTGCTCTGGTTTAGCCTTGAAGTCTCTATAACCACCAAACTTGGCTGAAGCAAGCCTGCCACCACAGCCAGCAGGGACTGATTCATTCATTGACCTCTCTGAGCACTGGTAGAACACAGATTCCTAAGCAGAGAAGAATCTGTTTCTGTTTAGCTTATGTGTGTCTTACTGTAATGTGTCGGCCACACGCGGTACACCTACACATTCAATTAATGCAAAGCGATAAACTCTGGAGCACTTTTAGCAGGAGTGAATGCTCCTGGGCACAGTGTCTATACATATGTCTGAGACAGCAGCAGTTTGAGCTTGACTGAAGCACGTCCAGGCTGGGAGGGGAAACAAAGGGTTAGCCCTTGGCTCTAGGTGGCAGTGCCGGTTGGCACAGGGGCTGACTAGGCCACAAGGGCACTGTACCTGTGGAGCTGTGTGGCTAGGCAGCAGCCAGGAATCTGGCCCCCACCCAGCCACTGTCTACATGTGCATTTCAGCACAGTAAAGTAGGGCTGTGCAAAGCTTCAGTCCATGATTCGATTCAGCGGAGATTCAGCCTGATTCGGTGGCTGAATCTTCAAATCAGAGATTTCATAGACATTAGGGCTGGAAGGGACCTTGGAAGGTCATTGAGTCCAGCCCCCTGCCCCAGGGGCAGGAAGTCAGCAGGGATCATAGGATCCCAGCAAGATAAACATCTAAATTTCTCTTGAAGGCATTCAAAGTAAGTGCTTGACCCACCTCTGACGGCAGTCTATTCCAAACCTTGGGGGCTCAGACAGTAAAGAAGTTCTTCCTTATGTCCAGCCTGAAGCGGTCATGGAGGAGTTTGTGATTGTTCGACTTTGTCATCCCCAGAGGACCTTAATCTCTCTGAATCGGTTTGGAGAGATTCAGAAAGATTTGGAGATTCGGACATAGACACAGCTTTAAATGTTTTTTCTACAAACCTCTAGGTAGCAGGGGCTTGTGAATGCTGCGATGCTGGGATGCATGGAGCGTCCCACAGGAGCGTGGGGGGCTCCCCGGCACGCTCAGCAGCAGACCCGGAGGACCACGCTGGGGGAACCCTGTCCACCCCCCTACCCCACCCCACCCCACCCCACCCTGGCTTGGCGACTGGTGCCTCCTGGGCCTGGGGGGGCACCCAGGGTCACCCCATGGCCGATCACTGAGCTGGGGTGACACAGGGGGTCCCCGCTTGCATTTACTTTTGCAGTGTAATTCAAACAGTATACACATAAAACCAGGGCCTTTCAACCTGTTAGTGCTCTCTAGGCTTGCTGTTCAGAGTCAAGTTTTATTTTAGTATATTGCAAAGTAGTTATTTTCAGAGAGAAATTTCTCCTAGGTCTCCCTGTAATACTTGCACTGGGTGGAAGGAGGCAGCTTCACATTCCTTCCTCTTTTCCCACAGCACTAAATCCCAGTCAGTTCACTTTATTCTCATGTCCTGGTTGAAAGCAGCTTCCCTAGCATGTCGTTGGGGAAATCAGCTGAAGTAGTCAGTGCACTCAGTGTTGACCATGACCCTAATTTGTGGAATCATTTGATTCTAAGAAGACAAGTTCCTTATGCAAAGTGGCTAGAAGTACCTCTGACTTTTATTTCAGGGGCTTCACCTTTCTTTGCATCAGAGTGTGAAAATACGAAGTTCTGGCACCAGGAGCCAGCCCGTTTGGAAGTGGCAAACCTGCTACAGAGTGAAGAGAGGTGCTTTTTCTCTTTAGTGATGAACAGGCTGCCTCTACTGCTTTCATAAGCATACTGGCTGTGCCCTGATTGATTTGTAGGATCTGTGAGTTTTTCAGTTCCAGTTTCATGTCTGCCCGCACCCAAAGCTGAGAGCCAACACAGGCTTGACAGGACTAGCCGGTTTATGGAAGCCAAGGAGCTCTCACAGGTTCCTGGGCCCCGAGAAATCTTCTCATTGTCTTTAGGACTTTGCAGGGGGATGCGAGTCTATAACCTCCTACCCCAATCACCAATGTTTTCCACTCTTTGCTCAACTACTGACCTGTTTTCTAACAAAAAGTCCCAAGAAAGTGATTTCCATGGATGTAGAAGCTGCAGGATGGGTAAGGGAAAGGCTTATTCTATTGAACTAGACTTTCAGCAATCTTCTGCAGGATGTCTCTTCATTGTGCATGACTGTTGGGAAGACCTTGATCACTGGGGGGCAGAGACTTTCTGGTACTTTTGTGTGCCCAGGTTGCTTGCCTGTTCGTTACCTAGAATTTTGCGGAAAGCAGGCTGTTCCCCCCCTCCCCCCCCGGGTCAAAAGGGGCAGGTAGTCAGGCTAAATCCCCCAGAGGTGTATGCAGTGTGGTGTGAGGAGATGCAAGGACACCAGTCCCCCATTCTATTAAAAGACAACTGAGAAGAAATGGGTAGAGCTGGGCAGTTCTCTTTGGCAAATAACTTTGGTGAAACTGAAGTTTGGAACAATAGAAACTATTTGCTAATGTGAGTTAAGCTTAGTGAGTAATTTCACCTGAAAAAAACGGGAAAAGTCAAAATGAAATATTTCTCTTTTTTGTTTAGATATTACATTTTCATATTGAAAAATCTCCAAATTTAATTTTTAAAAGTGCTAAAAACCCCCAAACAAAATTAAGCATTTAGGTCCTGTTGCTTTGGGTGTCAGGGGGGAGAGGGCAGGGTTCACCTTCCACAGAAGCATTCAGTCTTGGCTGAAATGAAAGCTAGGGATTTTGACTGGGGTGCATCAATATTTTGGTCTAAGCTCTGAACTGGTGTTTGCCGCTACTGGTTTCTTCCCACCTTGCCTGCAAACACTGCCTATTTTGTCCTACATAGAGACATGTATTTCCATAGCATTCTTCTAGAGAGAGGCTTTAGCTAGACAACCAGGTGTCAATATAAAGTATCTGGTACCAGCTAAATGTAGATATTTCATATAAAAAGGAATAAGGATACGGTCAAATGTCCAAAGGGTTTGAAGTCTGGTCTACAACTACTCAAAAAAAATAAAACTGCAATATTTTCCTTTGAAAGATTAAATTTTGTCAATTTTGGAAGAATTTGGGGCACAATTAAATGAAAAACTATATTTTGAGTCATGTTACTATTACTCTCCGCATCTACATGAGCCACTGTGGTGCCTGCCTCCTGTGCCAGTTCTTTCCTATAGGTCTTGCTCTCCGGGTGAACTACTCCTCCCAAGATCCCAGACAAGAGTCTCTCCATTTTTTGACCAGCGCTAGTTCAGTTAGATTTACAAAGGTCTGATAACTTCTTGAAGCTGACTGGATTTGCAAATTTCATTTGGAAAGCTCTAATTTGGTTCATAATTCAGAAATGCTGTGGCAAAACGGAAGAAAACATCTTTAAAAATAAACTTTTCTAAAAGCTTTGGTTAACATGGACAGTCCCAACTATGGCTTTGATAACGGACAGGATCAGAATCTGTATTAGTTCAGTGATACTCACTGATACATGGTCTGTGTGGTACAGGAGATCAGACTAGATGGCATAATGGCCAGGCTTATGATATGTAAAAAATCTATGACATCTAAGTTACAAAGTGTGGATAGTCTACAACAGTATTGCCAACTCTCATGATTTTGGGCATTGTTCTTGAAGTCTACGCTTCAGGAATGTGAAAAACATAGCTCTTTCTTTTATATATATTTAAAACGTAGCTCTTTCTTTTAAATATATATAAAAGAAAGCTAAGTTTTCACATTCCTGAAGCATAGACTTTAAAAACAACACCAAAAATTATGAGAGTTGGCAACACTGCTAAAATAGCTATTGGCCACTCTGTTCTGGCTTGCATGTAGACAGGGCACAGTCACTGTCTCTTACAGTTCTGTTTTCTCTGAGACTGTAGCATGGCTCAGGGACACAAGTTACTTAAAGATGGACTGTGATTTTAATTATATGACAGGGCCTGCTGTGCTGCAGCCAATTCTTCTAATACGGCTGTTTCTGTGGTGTAGACGGACTGTTTCCTCCTTAGTTTTTCTCCTACTGCTATTATTCCCCCTCTCTGCATGTTGTTGTAAGAAGGAAATGGTGTGGCTATTTTTTTTGTTCAGATCAAGCCTCTCCCAACAGGCATCTTAAAGCACAGCAGGCTAACTACTATAATTGCCAGTTAGTCCTGGCTGATAGCCAGAGGGAACCCAGTGCCAGAGTATTCAGTGACCAAGCATTCAGGAGCAGGGTGAAAGACAAGAGCGTCTAATAAATCCAGACTTCTTGTGAAATTAGAGCCCATATCAGCTGCACTTCCAGTGGCCTGTCTGATTAGCAGGGCATTGGTTCTACAAACAGGTGCACAGGGAGGGAAAATAATAAAGAGACACAAGCCTGTGTGTTGGGCCAGGGTTTGAGACCTAAAATTGCCAAATGCTGTTGCACTGGGCATTAGGGCACTAGCTGTGGAGTTGCAGACCTAGTAAAAGCCCACAGAGCTGGCACTAACTGATGGCTCCATAGTGATCATCCCACAGTGAGGATAAGGAGGCAGAAATACTGTTTCCTGGCTCCTCCCATATCCCAGGGAAAGCAGATTCTTTGCTGCTCCCAGGATAATTGGAGACATGTACCCCAGTGCCAGAAACATGCTGACATTCCCTGTCATGCCTGAATAGGAAACAGGGTTGTAGAGAGTTAAAACCTTTTGGTGATTTCAAAGTACAAAGGGGGAAAACGAAGAGAGAAGGGGAAGAAAAAAAGGCAGAGAGACTATAAGAAACAGAAACATGATTCACAGAAGCTGTGAGAGTGTAGGTTGGAGGGATAGGTCCACTTGGGATGTTGCTGGAGCTGACAATAGCCTGAGCAATTTGTGGGGAAATCTCATGGGAAGGGCTTGCTGCCTGGCTCCAAAATGCATTAATCAAAAGTAGCACTAAGGCCAGGCAGAAAGGACCAGGAAGGCGGGTGAAAGAAAACTGTTGTAGACAAAAAAAAGGTAAAATGCAGATCAGTGCTTTGTGGAGAACAACAGCTCATCTCCACCATCTCATGGGGCCAGGTCCAGCAGACTATGGGGTAGGCATCTTTAGTCCCCTCTGCCTCCTCCTGCTTGGGGAGCTGAACAGCTTGCCTCTAGTAGCCTCTACCTTTCCATTATGTTTTTAAGGCTGTTCACAAGGCAAAAGGCCATAAAACTTTCCACAGACGTAGAGGTTAACTTTCATGTTTCTAGGTCCCCCCCACTGGTGGTGTTAGTGCGGGGCAGGAAGCTTTTTGACCCAAAGACCAGTTCTAGTGGGTATAGGGCTGCAAGAGGACTCCTTAGTCAACTTGAAGTAATTGAAACTAAAGTATTTCAGTGTTTTCCTTTAAAAAAAATTTAAAATAGAATTAGACACTGGACTTGAACATAGAGTTTGCAAACAGAGCTAGATGGACAGCCCAGAGAAGGTTCAGGTGGAGGACAGTGGGCATTCAACACTCACAGCTATCCAGGCCACACTGTGTAAGCAAGAGATGGGAGTGAGGTCAGTGGAAAAGCACATACAATCTTTGGTCAGATCACAATGTCTACTAAGGAATTTGGAAGCTTTCAGGTTTGAAGGCACTATGTAAGTATCAATATTCATACTGGCTCACAGTCTAATGGCTGTGATCAGAAAACTCCCTGTTGGGGGGGGTTTCCTACGTTGAGACACAGCAAATTTTTATTAACATCAGTGAGGAGCTGCCCAGGTAAATCCTTTATTAATGCTGTTAAAATAGACATTCTCTCTGAACATAAGCTTCTTATGGCTTAGTAGAGGCAATCATGAATACATGGGCAAAACCCAGTTAAAAGGAGGGAGGTACAGCAAGCAATTCATAAATCTTAGCATATTTTGGGTAGCAGAAGGAATGTATGGGCTGGGAAGTCCTGCGTCCTTTTCATGCGCAGTCTCTTTCCAAATGGTTGGTCTTGGTTGTTCTGGCAGATGGGGAGAATTATTTTCTTAACGTAAGGTTTCATTCTGTTTGTCAGAGGACTTATATAGGAAAAAGGATTATGGGGCTGGTACCATGAGCATGGTATTTGTGGACTTTTCCCTATGCCCTTCTCTTAAACTTGGCAGCAATATTTTATAAATCTCCACTGCCTGGGAATGAGAGCTAGCCAGAACTCCTTTGCCTATTGACTGTGTACTATGGCCTGCCTTTTTGGACAGGTGGAGTCTGAGTACTAAAGAGGTCCTAGCAGACTCCTCAAGCTTTTTAAGGCTTGTTCTTGTCTTGAAAGAAACAGCAAACTACCCTGGATGTGCTAGATCTGCTCTGATGAGGAGATAAGGAATTTTCACTGCTTAGCTTCTGTTTCACTTATTAGATTCAACTGCATTGCCTTTACCATCATATGACCTAGAAGGAAAATGCCTCCTAGGCTAAATCCTATTGCACCTTCATATACAAAAGTGGCACTTACAGTTTCTGCATAGCTGTATTTACCCTACCCCTCTCCTTGGACCGAAACCTTGTCGGGGTGGAGAGGCTTGTGTGTTCCAATGACCCTCGAAGCTATGTTGTCTGCAGTCTTGTACTCCTGGTAGGGTTTCCCCTGGTGAACAGATCTGAGGTGAGGTCCCAGACTAAGCATGGTCCAAACTCCTGAAGACCCCAATGGTGGAGCAGGAGTACTTGAGGACCTGCTAGTTCTCTGTGGCTGTGAAGGGAGATGAGGGCTGCAGAGCAATGAAGGTCTCTGGTTGTCTTGGACATCTTTGCCACTGAGTTCAGGGCTCCCTCCTGTCAAGTTCATGTGGTTGTCACTTATGCACTGACTTCCCCGTGTTAAAAGATATCGTGCACAGGCCTCTGCCAGGGATTTTAACATCTCCCACAAAGCAAGTCCTGCAGCAATGGACAAGTGGCAGTGGGGACAGGAACATTGATCTCTGGGAGTCCCTGGTCATAAATCTGCACATAGGCGACAGTCATGTGATGGTTGTTTGCACTTACCAAGACAGAAGTACAATTTGGCAGCTGCGGCTATGACTGAGCAGTCCTCTTTAGGACCCCCTCTACTCACCCTGAATGGGGAAGGGGCTAGAAAGGGTGCCCTGAACATACACTGTCTCAAACTCCCCTGGCTGGATTGCCACATCCAGTAGGATGACCGTACTTGTGGCCAAAACCAACAAAAGTACTAATGTTCACCACATGGAAAGTCTGCACTCTCATGGACTCCCTGAACAGTGAGTGCCCTGAAAGAAAAACCACCATAGTAGCTAGAGAACTTGCAAGATATGACATTGATATTGCTGCGCTAAGCAAGACCCACTGGGCAGATGAAACCCAGCTGAAGGAAGAAGGAGGTGGCTACACCTTTTTTTGGAAAGGAAAGCCACCTGGAGAGAGGTGCATTCAGGGGTTGGCTTTGCCATCAGGAACAAGATTGTCAGCCAGCTTTCAGAACTTCCCGTGGGCATTAATGAACGACTTATGACTCCTTGCCTCAAACTCAGTAACAACTAGTTAGCTACGGTCATCAGTGCATACACCCTCACACTTGACAATAAAGAAGTCAACAAGGAACAGTTCTTACTGTGCTCTTGACACGGTCCTGACTGCCACTGCCAAGGAAGACAAGCTCATCCTCAGGGTGACTTCAACGCAGGAGTTGTGCAACACTGAACTCTGGAGTGGCACCATTGGGAAAGAGGCGTTGAGGAAAGTCAACTCCAGTAGTATTCTCCTTCTCAGCAAATGTGCAAAGCATGACTTGCTCATCATGACGAATACAGGAAACACTCACTATTTGCAAATTCGCTATTTACAGCTTCGACTATTCATGGTGTGCCGCACCAATGGCACAGCCGTGCTCGGGGTGGGTCGGGGTGAGCGCTGCCGTGGCTCCCTCTGGTGTGGCACCAAGCTCCTGCCTCTGTGTAAGCCAGGCACAGAGCGCTGCACGGGGCAGGGGAGAGCAGAGCCGGGAGGCGGGTGGAGAGTGAGCACTGGGGATGGGAAGGGAGGCAGTAGTGGCATCTTCTCTCCCAGAGGTAGCTGCGGCAGCACTCAGAGTATGCACGGCATGGTGGGGGGGAAGGGGTTAGTCCCCAGGTGCTACGGGGGAGCCCCGCGCTTCCAGCTTCTTTATTAAACAAGGAGGGGGGCAGCAGGGGGTGGCTGTGGGGTCTGACGGGGAGCCCCATCAGTATTCATAGATTTTGCCATTCGTGGCAATCTCTAGAACGTATCCCCCATGAATGGCAAGGGTCTCCTGTACCATCTTCAGAAAAAGTGACAAATATAAGACCACTTGGAAACATCCACACTCCAATCACTGGCACCTTTTTAACTATATTGTCAGAGCCCATGATTGTCCATATCACCTGAGTCCTGAGAGGTGCAGATGACTGCTGGATGGACCACCGTTTAGTCAGATCAATAATATACATGCAGCTTGCACCATAACGCTGTAAACAACCAAAAGGAATGCAGAAGAGTTTTAACATTAAGGCACTCCAAGACCAAGCTAGATTCAAGGCTCTTCAGCAACACCTTACTGAGAGGCTCTCTGACCTACCTGATAACATCAAGGACATCCAGGCACATTGGGAGGAGCTTAAGAATGTTATTCACAAGGAATGAGCTGAATCAATTCGATACTCCACTTACCGTCACCAAAACTGATTTGACAAGAACAATGAAGAAATCCTAGCACTTATCCGTCAGAAGAGAGCCTCATTCTGCAGTTGGCAAAATGAGCCCTCCAACCAGCAAAAATGAGAGACTTACCACTGGCTCAAAGCTGTAGTTCAGAGAAGGCTATGGGACATCAAGGACCAGTGGTGGCCATGGAGATCCAGAGTTTCACTGACCAATATGACATGAGAAGCTTCTTTCAAGCAGTAAAAGTAATCCATGGGCCACGTTCCAATAGACCAATGCCCTTGTGATCCCAGGATGACTTCACCTTTCTCACAGACCTTTCTCTATCCATCAAGCACCGCTGGAAGGAGAACTTCAAGACTCTACTCAACCGTGAATCTGAGGTCTCAACTGCCACCATTGAGTCCGTAGTAATAGAACCTCTTGCTGATCCCCCATCCTTCAAGGAAGTCTGGCATGCCATCACTCAGACCAAGAACAACAAGGTGTCAGGCCCAGATGACATCCCCACAGAGGTCTTCAAACCTGGTGGAACAGCACTAGCGTAAACATTTCACCAACTTCTCATCAAAATATGGATTAATGAGGAAGTCCCACCTGACTTAAAGAATGCCAACATTGTGACCATCTTCAAGAAAGGGGACAAGTCAGTATGTGGGAACTACTGAGGCATTGCCATCCTCTCTATTGCTGGAAAGATTCTTACTTCCATCCTTCTGAATTGCCTCCTCCCCCTTGTGGAAGATGTCCTTCCAGAATCTCAGTGTGGCTTTAGAAAATCTTAGAGTACCACCAACATGATTTTTATTGTACAGCTGATCCAGAAGAAGTACAGAGAACAACACCAGGAGCTATTTATGGCATTCATTGACCTAACCAAGGCCTTCAACTCCATCAATCGTGAAGCCTTATGAAAGGTGCTGGCTAGATTTAGTTGTCCGCTGAAGTTCATCAGTGTCCTCCATGATGTGATGACCACCACAGCCCTTTGGAGTAGATCAGAAACAGACCCATTCATACTGGTGTCAAACAGGGCTGTATCATTTCCCCAACCCTTTTTTCCATCTATCTGGCTGTGATTTTGATTCTCATTCGTGACTGCCTTCCCCGCAGAATTGGGGTTGAGTACTGAATAAACAGTCAGCTTTTCAGCCTGCGGCACCTTCACAGCAAAACAAAGGTTACCAAGACTGTGTGGCAGAGCACAAGTTGTTCCTGCCACTTTAAGAGGTTTAGGCAGGCTGTGGAGCAGCCAGCAGGTGCAGTCAGGCCCAATTAGGTAGTCACATGACCACAAGGGGGCCACCGGACTGGATGAGGGCTGGGCAACCAGGGTATAAACCCAGGCCCTGGGAATAGAGCTGGCAGTTACATCTAGGGAGCCAATGGAGTAACATCACACAGTCTGAGGAGAGCAACTCCTAGAACATCTGGAGGTTAAGGGTAGGAACTATGGGGATGAAGGCGGTTCCTTCTGGTCCTGGGTAAGTCCTGAAACTACACACTGTGGGGGTTGGATGGTGGGGTGGGACCACCTGTGGTGGCGCAGTCCCTAGGAAATGCCACACCTGTGCCTCCCCAGTGAAAGGCGAGGATGAACACCATGAAACCTCAGCCCCCATGCCTTGTGGGTACCCCATGGAGGGGAAAGGCTAGGGGAGCACACCCAACAGAAAAGCACAGGTCCCAGGTCCACTGAGGGGGTCTTGAGGCAGGGTCCAGGCCCATAGAATGGGGCCTGAGACAGGGCCCAAGGCCCACTGAGTGGGGACTGAGGCCCAAGGGGTGTAAGGCTAAGTAGCCCAGTGAGGGGCGGAGTAGTGGCCCACTAAGGGATAGAGAGTGGCCTAGAGAAGGGGCCAGGAGGCCAAGGCCCACACAGTGGGGCCTGAGGCCAAATCTGGGGCATAGGCTTAGTGTGACCCAGCAAAGGGGAGTTATGGTGATTTAGAAACTATCTGGAAGGCATGGGAGATGGTGTACAGGTGGTTTGGAGCCATGTATTTGGCCCAGTACACCAGGGCCACAATTAGGGCAGCCTCCTGCATTTAACCACAATTATTGTAACATCAAATGCATGGCAGGCGAGTCAGGGCAGACTGCCCTAGTCAGGGGGCATCCCTATGACATGCGTGGCTCAAGGGAGGAGCTTGCAATTGCCACCCCTGCTGCAGACTGGCATCACCGACCTTCAGTATGCTGAAGACTGGTTATCCTCATGTACACTGAGACTGATCTGCAGCTCAGGTGCCTATCTCAGCCTGGGGCTCTCCCTTAACATTGGGAAGACCAAGGTGCTTCATCAGCCTGCCCCAGCACAAGCTGTCCTCCTCCCCCCCACAAATTACTGTTGCGGGGGGTAAACCCCTGGAAAACGTTGAGCATTTCCCATACCTTGGCAGTCGCATCTCCCATTCAGTCAGTTTCGATGTAGAAATTGAACATAGGATTCGCTGTGCCAGCGTATCCTTCAGAAAGCTGCTTCACCGTGTCTTTGCTGACCACGATCTGCAGATGGAAACTAAGATCCTGGTCTTCAATGCAGTAGTAATCCTCACGCTCCTCTACAGGTGTGAGACATGGGTGACATATTGAAGCCTGGAATGGTTCCATCCATGTTGCCTCAGCAATATTCTTTGCATTAGATGGGAAGACCACTGCATCAATGCCAGCATCCTCTCTGCAGTTAACATAACCAGCATTAAGGTAAAGATCATGAAACATCAACTCCACTGGGCTGGCCACTGTATGCAGATGGCTGACACTTGTCTCCTGAAGCAAGTCCTCTTCTCTCAGCTTAGTCATGGTAAGAGGACCCACAGAGGACAGAGGAAGTGCTACAAGGACACCCTAAAAGCAGTGGCATAGCGATGGGGGGGGGCAGGAGGGGGTCATGGCCCCAGCACTGGCCTGTGGGGGGAGGGGGTGTCGGCCAGGCCGAGAGGCCGCAGCGCCTCCCGGATTTGGTGTGTGGCCCGCCTTCCTGCCTGGCGGGTTGGGCATTTGTTTAGCTGTCATGAACGGAAGTTCTGGTCCACGGCGTCCGGTGTGCCGTGGTGTCAGTTTTGCCATGGAAGTGCCATGGGGCAGGAGAGGGGGCACCGCGCCCTATTCGGATCATCCCCCGGGCACTGGAGACTGATGGTACACCACTTCCTAAAAGCATACTGTAAGAAGCGGGGCATCAACCCTACAAATTGGAAGTGCTGGCTGGTAACAGGTCTCAGTGGTGCTGCACCATACATCAAGCTACAGCCCACTTGAAAGAGAACCGTCTTACTCAGGAAGCTGAGAAATAGCAGAGGAGGAAGGAAAGTGCACAACATCCTGGCCAACAGTTGTGCCCCCACCACCCCCCAGGCACCACTTGTCATATCTGTAGAAAAACTTGCAGAGCATGGTTGAACTTCTATGCCACCTTAAAACTCACCAGTAATCATCCTTTCAGACTTCATCTTTGTATCAAGGGGTAGTCGATGATTTACCCTACCAACAGAAATTCCCTCTCAGAAATGGGTATTTGTGTTTCTAGTATCACAGATACAGGTCTTCTGCTTTCAAGTACTAATAAACATTCTTGCCAGAATAGCAGCCTTGCTTAAGGAGGCTTTCTGCAAGTTTAGTCCAAAGTCTTAGCACTTGCAGGTGTTAATGATCTCACCCTCTCAGGGCTGGAATCCAGAAAGGCCATCTTGATACTGTGGGGTGCTTGGTAGCCGTGTTTTTCTGAGACAAAAAGACATACAAAAAACTAGAACTCTTGGTTCCAAAATGATACCTTTTCTTAGACCAACTGGAAAATGGTTCTTGCCATTTTCCAATTGGTCTAATAAAAGGTATCATTTTGGAACCAAGAGTTCTAGTTTTTTGTATGTCTTGATACTGTTGCTCTTTCTGGTAAGATTTTTTTTAACTTCAAGTGCCAGGGCTGCTGCTTTGGAATTGGAGGGAGCTAGCTCCAGGCCCTTCATCCTCCTGGAAGCAGAGGGAAGAACACAAAATGCAACGAAAGGTGTTTTTGTCTTGTTGTTTCAGGCCTACGAAGTATTTTGCTCTTCAGTTGGGTGAGGTTGTAAGTCAGGAGTAGAGCATTGACCCTTACAGAAAAAGAATTTAAGCTGCACTGTTATTTTCTGGGCTGAAATTTGATAATTAAGCAAATATTGCATGCCTTTGCCTTGGGTGAGCAGCATGAGGTAAACAGGAAGGAATGAGGGATTAAGATGTCTCTCTTCTAAAGGAAGGTGACAAGCCAAGAGCTGTGACACCTTTGCACAGAACTGAGAGGCCCAGCTGTGGGGCTGCATTGTTCAGTGGTGTAGAGCAAATAAAAGCAAAGGGAAAAGAAAACAAGCTATAAAATTCCCCGCAAATCACACAGCTCTTGCAACTGCTGCTTGATGTTTCTTTGACAGCTCTGAGGAATGGCAGGAGAAGGGCTGAGCTTTTGATGTTCCCTCTTCAGTTTTCTTTTGCAAAGGCCCTTGTTAAAATAGCCTCTGTGTTGACATTAGGTTGCATAGGGCAGAGAGATCGGGCAACTCCTGGCATGTTCGGTCATGGTGTAATTGTCAGTTGAGAACACTAGCTCTTATTTACTTAACATGGTGCCAGATTGACCAAAGCCCTGCAATGAGTAGAGAATGGTCAGCAAGGAGAACAGAAGGCAGGGTAGATTTGCACCTTATACACTCATTAAATCAGAGAGGCATAGCATAGGCTTTCATAAGAAGCAGACTTACTTCATCAAATGGCTGTGAAGGGATCACAGGAAGTCCCATCACAGCATCTGATGAAGTAAGCCCACTGCTTACAAAAGTTTATGCTATGCATCTCTAATTTAGTTAGTCTACAAGGTGCAAATGTACCCTTCCTTCTGCCTGATTTCCAACGAACATGTCAAACTGCCTCTGCTCATGGATAGCAATGATGAGGGAGTATTTAGGTTGTCTTGTTTTGAGTGACAGATATGAAGTACTCAGTGATGCTATGGACACCAAACCAGCGAAGGAATAGTAGGGAAGAATATTTGAGAGAAGTAAATTAAATCCTTACTTAGGCTAGAGTCACATCTATGCCAAGTGGATGTATCAGTGTATGTGTGTGTGAAAGTGCATATTGAAGAGAAGAACCCATTTCTGATGCTTTAAAACTGGGATAGAGTTGGAAGGAGTCTTAGCTTAGAAATACACCAAAAACTTACTGGTGAATTGGACTCTCCCAGGAAGGGGGACTTGACATATTCTGTATCTAGTACTGTACAGTGAAAAAGACATAACAGTAGTTTTCAAACTCCTTAGACCAACTGATTCTTATTCTCCCTTAAAATTTCTTGTGGGCCAGCATCACCCTTATCCTCAAACTTGGTCCGTGACATGTTGGAAGCTACTTTCACTATGATCAGGAGTAAAAAGGACCGAGAGTAACAGGTTGGGGTGTGGCTTTACATTGTCTCATGAAACCATTTACCACAAGGGGCAATGTTTCTGCTTTTGTCTCCTTTTCCACAGCTTGTAACTGCAATCTTCATGCACGGAGGTGCCGCTTTAATATGGAGCTCTACAAGCTTTCAGGCCGCAAGAGTGGAGGGGTTTGCCTGAATTGTCGACACAACACAGCAGGCCGCCACTGCCATTACTGCAAGGAAGGCTTCTATCGGGACCTAAGCAAGCCAATATCTCACAGGAAAGCATGCAAAGGTACACAGTGAAAGGGTCTGGGGGAAGGGCTGGGATACTGTAAAGATCTTTCTTCAGTTGCCTTCCTGTTTGCTCTATTCTAAACATCCAGTTTAAAAGGTTATTTTCACTCTACCCTGTCAAAAAGGCTGTACCAAAACAAAGTACACCCTTACCTTCTAACCCTTTCTTTCCTTCCTTGCTTCATTCCTCATAGCCACATTCATGAGACCTGCCCAAAGTTGGGCATTTAGATGGGGACTGAGATATTTTTCAGTATAAGTTTAAAGGAGATGTTTTAGGGTCAGATTTTTTTAAAAGATCGGTCTCTTGTACCTGCCATTCAGAAGGTATAAAGCCGCAACTGTCTGATCAGCACGTATAAAAATCTGCTTATTTGAAATCACAATTGCAGAGTTAGAAAACTGAAAAATCTGACCCTCTTAAAAAAATTGTTTATTCATCCTGTTACAGTCTAACCAGCAGCCATGTGCATGCATGCACAGGTGCGCGTACACACACAGACACACAGACACAGACACACACACACTACTCTCACAACTGTTCAGTCATTTTGAGCTGCTATTCAGAACACACGTGGCCAGGCAAGCAAAAAAAAAAAGAGATGGAAAAGAAAACTCAGACAAAGGAGAAGAAAGACAAAGGTGTGAACAGATTGCCAGGGTTATTCAGATTAGCAAATGGGGATCTCACATTAAAAAGCAAATCTCTGCTTCCCCCTCTTCTCACAGGTGTGCATACCAGCAAACAGTGGTCTCCATTCAACAGGCTTAGCATCTGGGAGAAGAAAGGTTATTTCTCTGATGAACACATATAGACATATATCTCCCATACACAGACAGATCTCAAGCATTAGGGGGAAAAAGGAAAAGAGAACATTCAATCCATGTACAAACAGCTTTACTCTTCTGGACAAAATAATAACAAAAAAAAAGTGGGGGTGGAGATCTATTGAGGCGTAGTGAACCAGTTTAGTTTTCCAGATGTTTTAATTTTCTTCATCAATGGAAGTAAAACAAGCATGGGGGATACAGGGTTTAAGACAAAATGCAAGGGGTTCACAGAGGTTATAGGGAGTTCTGCTGAATTCTCTCCTAAATGTTACTACTCCAGCTGTTCACAGTCAGGAATATAATTATTGTGCCCCCACACCAACAAGGTGTATTCAAATGTCCTTTAGTTTGCTTTTGAATTTTTTTTGTTGAGATCCAGAGATTAGTATCAGTAGCAAAACTTGTGGATGACTTTTCTCCGTTGTGAGTGGGAATTGCGGCTACATGCAGTAGGGGAAGTACTGGAATAGTAAAATCTTAAGGGTGCCAAGTGAAAGGGAACAAGGTATATGTGAGAACTCAGCACATCCAAGGAAACTTGGGTCCAAGTGGATTCTCACGCTCTCAGGATTTATTTGTGTAGTAGGTCCGGGTCGGTTACCACATGACATTGTTCGCATTATTGTTGGATAAGACTCCCCAGCACCTCACGTTCTGCTTTCCCTTTTTCATTTGTGTTTAAAACAAGACCTAATTTTAAGCGGTTGATCTTACCCTGTTTTGTATAGTTCTCAGCTTCACTGTTGAGAGAAAAATGCATTATGGACATAAACCACCCCAGTCATCTCAGCAAAATACACGGCCAGTCGGCAGAGGCTAATTAGTAGAGATGCAGAGAAAATGTTGGGATTTTCCTTGCAGACAGTTTCAATTTCTTGTTGAAAAAATGAAAAATATTTAACAAAAAAAATTAAAGTTTTGGGCCAAATATTGTAGTTGCTTAGTTTTGGCTGAAAAGTTTCCCTTTTTTTTTTTTCTTTGCTTTGCTTTTCTTTTTACAAAAACTCTTTTTTTTTTTCTGTGGAAAGCATAACCTTATACCAAAGGACAATCGTTTAATCAAAAACACAAATTTTCCATTGCAAAACAGTTGTAATGGATTTTTTTTCAAATGACCCTGCCATCAAGAATTTCTGGAGTCTTAAACAGCTGGGATTTTGGCAGAGGAGAATACAGGTGGAGTGAGAGTGGCCTTGAAAGTAGTCCAACTTTTTGAACAGGAATGGCCTTCAAAGAGAGGAAAGTAGTTCAACATCATTACTTGGACACAGCAAAGGCAGGGAGAACAGGAAGACCAGAAAAAATCCAGCCTAGGATGGGAAAGCAGCTTGGAATAGAAACCTTTTAATATTTTTCAAGCTGCTCAATGGCCCCAAGAGAAGCAACTCAAGTGATTGGTAAATTATTTGTGGAGCACAGCCGTGCCTTGCCCTTAATGATCTGAGTGGATATGGTTTGCAATTCAGTTCATATTTTTTATTTCAAGGCAGGGTCCCAGTCTAAGTAATAATGTGTTAGATGGAAACAAACAAAGGAAAATTCTGATCACATGGTCTTTCCTAATGAAAATAGGAGGGGAAAAAGAGGTGCAGAGAGACAGAGAAAGAGTGTTTCATCCGTATTTGGATCAAAAGAGCATATATAAACCTTGTTTCAATGTTGTTTGACTTGTGATCACATACTCCAGACATTATTTTCATTTACACTCAGGCCTTTTACACCATTCTGACACGGTAATTGGGCTGCAACAATGGATTTGATACAATTATACCTACACCAACAATAAAGCACTGCCAAAGTATAAAGAGATCTTAGCATAATTGAGAGTCACAGCCTCTGATCTGCATTTTGCAGTTAACTAATTCTGTAACCCCTATCTGCATATCTGTCCTGTTGTCTAGCCCCAGTTCTGCCTCTGTCTGGCAGCTCCAACTCTGCCATCCTTGCCACTCTTAGGATTCTTCTCCCCCTTCCATGTAGGGAGGTAGACCTGGCTGGAGGATCCAGACCCCCTTGTCCCCATGCCTGTGGTTGCAGGGTAAAGGAGGAGTAGAGAGGATCTCATGAATAATTTACAAGAGGAGACAGAGAAGGTAGGAGCAGAGCCATCCTGACATGTTTATGGTTTCTTCCTTTCCCCTCTTGTGAACCTAAGGTCTCTTTCCCCATACCCAATAACTTTTATCATCCCTCAAAAGAAGAGGGGGAGCTTTGCCTGCTACATGCAGCAGCTATGATTGGCTACCAGGAGGGGAGGGAATGATGATTGATGTTGGTTTCTGCACTGACACAGAAGAGGGTGTAAAACCCCCAACCTCGTGCAGCATCAGCAAGTGTAGGCTTGCTAGCAAACTTTGCAGTTCTCAAAGAATACAAAGAAGCACGAACAGATGAGCCACCATGCATTCATCTTTCAACCTCAGGTACAAGGGAGTCTAAAATCACTAGAGCACAGCAGCCACACTTTGTTCCATGCAAACTTCTAGTGTTCCTTTGCATCACAGGCTGCAAGAAGGGACAGTAGGGGCATTCCTCTGGGTTCACACCTACTAGGAAACTTCTTTGCACCATGAGTTTTTTATGAGGGTGTTTGACCCTGCATACCTAGAAGAATTATTTTATATACATTACACACATTTCTACCCTGCTCAGGAGTATAGGGCTTTTTATCTATATGTTATTGGTTTAGAACCCCCCAAAAAATCAAGTTTGGGTTTTAAAAATCCCATAAGCATGGTCTTGGACTCTTGTTTGAACAGGTACCTAATAATGACACTCACCCACACAAAGGCGCCTTGACAACACAGAATCTCAAACTCACCCACTCCAGGATTACACCCCAGTGCAGGACAGTGTCGACAAGACAGAATCTGTGTCTTTTAACTTCCACGTAGCTACTAGTAGATGGCAGTACCTTTCCCAGCTAACTGCAGACAACCCAATGCTTGTTTCATGGAGTGCTCAGGCCATGCTGTGCACCCCACACTCATTTTCTTTTTGTCCCCACTGTTTTCCAGTGCTTTCCTTTACTTACTGCTCTTCCCTCTTCATCTCTCCTCTACACATCCTAAAATCCTACTTCTGAAAGGATTCACCCTGCAATCTGGTTATTTTACCCCTTCTATTACCCCTTCAATTTGCTTGAAACCCCTAGTAGCTTGCAACAGAAGATCATGGGATTTTACCACATCAGTGGGGTTGAGGCTGAAGCGTCTAAGTGACATAGGTGCTGTATAAAACTTTCCCCAGGGTGCATATTTGTGCTGAAAATTCAGTCCAAAGTATTATGACGCTTTAGTTGGTGGGAAGGAGCTATTCTAGATGGGTTTTTTTCCTGTGGGAACCAAGTCTCCTGGCCACATGTGATTTAATCACAGAGGAACCAGAGTATTCCCTTCTGATCAACCTGAGCTTAGTCCTAATGCATCAGGTTTCCAGTCCTAGAACATTAAAGGCCCGAATAAAACACTGCTTCCACTAAAGTCTGTGGGAGCTTTGCAGTTGCCCCTGGTTGAACAGGATTGAATTCCATCAATCAAGAGTCATGCTGCTTTTATGAGCCCAGCTATGAGCAAAAAAAGGCTTTTGGTGGAACATCACTTAGGGCCCAGTAGGAGTTATACTCTGAGCACTTCTTTCCTTCCCCTTCTAATGCTCTCAAAGGCCTGTAGTCGGTGAAATATGGCCTAAATCAGTAAGTCGCCTTTCTTATGACTGCTTGCTGTTGATATGCTGGTATCAGACTGTTCTAAGGGAGCTGACTATTAAATCTGTGCTGGTAACTATCCCATCTCGAAACAAATATTTTTTGCTAATAGGTTGAAATTGCTATGACAACTACTTTACCTTTTTATACCCTGCAGAGGGCTTCTCCAAGTCAGGGGAGACTTGATCGAGCAATGTCCCACTGCTATTGATGTACCATTTTTATGCCTGCCAAACTAGCAACTTCTACAAGCATTAAAGGTGAACTTCATTGTTGTGCAGAGGGACAGCATTATCCCCCTGCATCTCCACTATGCTAGTGCATGTATCTTGTGCTCTCTTTAGCATGGCAATAAAAGTCATACTGGGGAAGACTTATCTAATGGTTAGTGCACAGGTTTGGAAGGAAGGAGACCTGTGTTCTCTCATCCTTTCTCTTCCTCTAACTCACTGTGTGACTTTCGGCAGGTTAGTTGCCCACTGGGAATCACACTTATTGACCTTCAAAGTATTTTGCAGTACCTTTGTGAAAAGTTCTGTCATTAACTCTACTAAGTTCACTTTACAAGGATGTTTTTGTTGATTTAGCGTGCTCTTGAACTGTTCTTGCTCTTGAAATTTGAGATCAACAGATTTGAATATATCTCCCTATCTGCCCTATTAAGACAAAAAGGTGGCCATTGGAGCTAATACATTTAAAGGTATGTAAATATGCTAATGAATGAGAAGCTGCCAACACTCCAGCTATTCAATCCAATTTCACAGTACTTGGAATGGTTTATTGTCAGTGTGATCTATTGTCCTATATAAACACAGATGAAATAAAGTTTCTTGCAGCAAAAGGAGGTCATTGCAACATAGTTTTCTGGAGAACTATTTACAATATACAGGGTTTTAATTTTCCCAATTGTTTTTTATCACCCTTGGGGCTATTTCAATATACGCTCTAAAATAAAAGAAACATACAAATAGCTACCGTCTAACCATTGTAGCCATTTCTCCATTGATAACAATGTTAATTTATCATCTCACCAAACCATCTGTCAACCTGGGATAACCTAGGCCAGGTTTTCCAGAATCTCATGTGAACTGAATACATTTAGAATTAAGAAATTAACTGTCCTATTACATCTGCCATCACCCTTACAAATGACTTGTGCTTCATCTCATAGAGCAGACTGTGCTTCTCTATAAGACTTGATTCTTTCAACCATTGCACTGCTCCACTCACTTTTTTACCTTTAACACATTTAAATGAATGCATTTAATCAAATACAAATGTCTAGTAAACATAAAACTGATAGTATTAAGCAAGCATGCAGCAACGTCTTGCAAGCATATGTTGGCTGGTGTGAACTCATAACAAATGTGCTATGACGGTTCTGTTGAAGATGTTTCTATGTAATAATTCAGCTTCATTAATTCAGCCTAACAGACACATTTAGCTAAACCACTTTTCCTCATCCTTGTGTTTTTCATCTTTCACTCCATATTATCATTGGGTTGTATTTCTCAATAATACATCTAATAGCATGGTAATAGTGAATGTTGGATGAATAAAATTGTGTTATCAATAGTTACATTTTTGTGCATTTTTGTCCTCAGTTAATTTTTATTTTGCAAACCCGACATTTATAATTTAAGTAAAAATATATGTTATAATATGGTATATGTTCACCTTTATAATTTCAGTGAAAACATTTTTAAGTGCTTTTAACATGTCCATGCTGTGGCAGGAACCAAAAACATGCAGCATAAGCTTGTGACATAAATTGTGAACAGAAAATTAAATTGACCAATGAAATTGACTCCTGCCCAGACTGAGAGAGAATTTTAAAAAAAGGACGAAAAAAGGATAATGAAAAATGCATCAATTTTAAAAACAATATATATATTTTTTTAATTTAGAGTGGTCTTTGCAATACAGGTAAGGAAACGTGTCCCTGCTTCGGGACTTTACAAATTACTTTTAACCTGACAGTGTCCATTTTTGCTATTGTGTTTACTGTATATTTGCATCCTTCCTGTTACCTTCTCGTAAATAAGGATTTTGGTGGATTCAGAGGGTCTCTCTCAGATCCAGGCAGCAGCTAGAAAATGGCATGAAGGCACAGGGAAAACTTTTGCTAGACTAGCAGCATGCTCAGCTACACATTGCCATTTGGCTGAAAACCACATGCAGAGGAGCTGACGACAGATTGAGAAGCGATATTGCATGAAGTGGCAGCATTGGAATTATGCCAAGGCCTACCAGGGCATACACTGGAAGCAAAAGAAGAAGAATTACATCTGATAGTGGGTGGCTGGACAAAATGAGAGATGACAGTGATTCAAGAAGGGCCTTGGTGCCTCTCAGGTCTAGAGACCAGACCGTACAGGTAGATTGTAATAATTCTAGAATGACCTTGGCATCTCGTGAATGGAGGGGTTCTAACCGTAGTGGTGATCCAAAACCCACTGAAATCAACAGGAGCATTTCCAGTGACCTACAGGTGAACCATAACTGAATACAATGCTCCTTGTTTTAGCAGCTGAGCTAAGAACTGTGGTTCCTTTCTTAACTATTTGGGTTTATACCAATATCCCTGACAAATCTGGTGAAAACCTATTTTGGGATAACCTATGCATCAGTAAAACTACTCTAAAATTGCATTTTTAGTGAAATCTATCAACACATGTGACAGTTGGAAAATTACTAACTAACCTTTTAAGACGTGGGACCACAAGGAGTTGTGTTTTCAGTCTGTCATTGTTTTCAGTGGGATCAAGGTTGGGCCCTAAAACGAGAATAAAAACTGTGCTTTCCTTAGAGATAAAGCGTTGTGTATATTTTGATTTCCTTTTCACCACCAACTCTGAATGATGTTGCAAGTGAAATTCCACATCTTTGTCCTATGTAAACCCCTTCTATCGTGAGCTGTTATAAATAGAATTGATTCCACTAGCACTTTTGATTAAATTCAATCCTGATATTTACCAGACTTTCAGTACTAATGTAATTATATTGAAACAGAGATCCTGAAGGGTTTTATAGTGTTGCCATAAAACAGTTCTGCACTTTGGGGAAAGGATTTACATGCTTTTGATGAAAAGATGACAAATGATATTAGCCATGAATGCACTTGCACTAAGACTGCCAATGTAAACCTAATGAGGAGAGGCAGAATTGGTATATGTGGGACTGAAAGTTAGATCCTCTAATGCAGAACCAAAAAATTAATTAAGAAAATGAATCCTCCCCCTCCACCTTACAATTTTGGATCAATATCTACACAGACTTCCAGAATAATTTAAAATCATGATTGGCAAATTATTACAGTCTGTGCAAACTTGTGTATTCAGTGGCTTAAACTCATAGGCTGCGTCCCCACATGCAGACAAGTGTGATTTGGGGTGTCACAAACCTCTTTGTGGTGCCACAAACTGCATGCATGGAACATTAAAATGTGCCCTGTGCTGCAAATGTGCAGCATGAGGGCAAAATTTGCTACCAAGATTTCCGAGGAGCAAAAAAACCCCCAGAAAAAAAGCAGCGCAGCAAGTGTTACAATAGCATGCACCAGAAAAAACAGAGGCTTGGTATTCCAGGGAGATGCTTTGGCTGCTGGCCAAAGTGTCTCCACTCCTCCATTTGTGCCCTGGCTGCTCCAGCAGACCGGGAACTGGGAGGAGTGAAGCAAGGGCAGTTTGTCCAGAGCAGGACAGTGTCCCACAATAAAGCACATGTGCAGGGGTGTGTACTGTGGCAGAAAGTAGCCACACAAATTTGTGCCACTACTGTTTGTGCCACTGTAGACGAATGCCCCTGCACATCTAGACACAGTCATATAGGCATAGGACTTGCTTTTTTGTTTTTTGTTTGTTTGTTTGTTTTTTGGAGAAAGATTGGGCAAAAACACCAAATGCTTTCCACGACTGCCATTTGCAATCACACTGTCTGTGTGTACAGAGCCATAACTTCCATTATACCTTCATGTACCAGTGGTGCTCAAACTCCCAGCCACAGAGCCAGAATGGGTAATATGGGGCCAGTCCATAGGTTAGAGCCCTCCTTGGGAGTTGGTGCATGGATGTGATCCTGTGCACCAGCCTGATCCTGCACACTGAATCTGGCAGCACAATGGCCTGATCCCATGCACAGCCAGATCCCATGCACCACATCCAGCCATATACCAGCGCAATTCTGCCTTCACACTGGCCTGATTATGCACACTGAATTTAACCACTCTCTGGTTCAATCCTGCATGTTGCCTGAACCTGTGTGTGGCCTAATCCTCTATGCTGCATCTGGCTTCGCAGAGACCAAATCCCACACTTTTGGTTCTGGCCACGACAGCCTGACCCCACATGCTAGATCTGGCCTGACCCTGTATGCCAAATCTGCTCATGTACCAGATCCACTGCAGACCGGTGATCTAGCGCACAGAACCATACCATCTTGCCTGCAAGGCCCCCAGCACATCTGGGATTTGGCAGCAGAAGAGTAGCAATTAATGGTCTCAATGCTCCCCCAGCACCAAATTTCCAAACCTGTGGGGAGCCTAGGGTCAACTTTTCACATGGTACATTCACCAGGTTGCAAACACACCTGCAGATTTTGCACCTGCTAATGGATGAACTGGAAGGCCTTACAGATGAAGTTTGTTTATTGTTGAGATGATCACCCTAGCCAGGTGTCAACAAGCCTGAGCCAACTCTGCCCAGAGACAACTCTAATGCTCTTGGAAGATGGAGCTATGGGGTCCTTGAGATCAAGAGGGAACACCATAATGACAACTAAACATTTGTTTAAAACAAAAGTTACTCCATCCTTATTTCTGGAAATAAGAGTGCAGGCTGTAAACAAAGCTTCCCTGCTTATTCCTCCTAAGGGGCCTTTGTGTTTTGCTGTCATTAAAAAGGATACTAAAAAGTGTGATCTGTAGAGGGACTGGGGCACACCTACACCAAACTTCCTGAGCTAGCTCTGCTTTTCCTCCTTTAGCCCTTCAGAGAATACTTGTTAGCCATGTCAATGGCTAAGCCTTTTTTGAATCTTGCAAAGCCTTGGCTTTGGTGATATTTCGTGGCAATTAGAATAACTGCATTGTGGAGAGAAGTATTTCCTTTTAAATTTTCTGCCTTTCAATTTCATTGGCCATTTCCTTGTTCCTGTATCCATGAAATAGTGAATGGAAGCTACTGACTTCTCTTCTCTGGGTCATCCATTTGTATACTTTTCATCTGTCACCTCTTACTCTTCTCCTCTTCAAGGTATACAGTCCTAATCTTTACAGTCTTCCTGTAAAGGCTGCTTTTAGCTCTAGCTGTGCCTGCTTTTTCCTCAGACCTGAAGAAGAATGCACTGCATTTGCCTCTGTGCCATCATAAAACAGTTCCCCCATTTAGGATTGCCCAGGCATGCATTAACACTCCAGTGCAGTCCCAGGGCTGGGACTACCAATCAGCTGATTGATAGTCTCAGCCATGGGACCACACCAGAACTGGCTTTCCCCTGCTTACAGAGATGCACCTCAGAGCTTCGCTGGGGTACATCTCTGCAAGTAGGGAACTTGTCCCCTGTTGTCCCACAGGATCAACAGGTGGAACAGCAGGCAATTTATGTTTCACTCAGTAAAGCAGATAAGCTATGTCAAGAAACATTTAATTAGCAATATCTACTTATCTATTTAGCAATATCTACTTATACCCTAAGTCTGTCCCAGCCATGCAGTTGGTCCAATAGACCAATGTAGTTTACTGGTATATCCATTTTTATAATCATTATTTAAAGCATTGAAGCCATTCCCTTGGAAAAGGTCAACATTTCTGCACAACAGGGCTGTTCACCTTCTAAGTGGCTGGGAGCTGCATGCCACCCAGGCTGCACTAGTGGGACCTGCATGCACGGGGCTGCACTAGTGAGCCATGAAGCCCCATGGCCACATTCCCTTGCTGCACTGCACATGCAGGCAGCCCTGCTACAGCCCAGTGCTGCACAGTGCACACAGCAGCCATTGCAATGTGGGCAGCTCTTGCATCAGGCACATGGGCTGTCCCCACCTCAGCTCCCCCATGCCATGGGCTCCCCTGGTATTGTGAGCTGCCCTGCCCCACTCCCTGGGGTGGGAGCAAGAAGTAAAAGCTGAGTGAAGAAGGAGGAGCCTGGAGACCCCCGCTGATCCCTCAGAGCAATAGGGGGAGCAATGGCCAATTGAGAGCTCAGGGCCCACACATTAACCCCTTGCGTGTGGCCAGTAGGCCAGTAGCCCTGCTGTCAAATATTTTAACCTTCTATTTGGAAGGGAAGATTATGACTAATTCACTGTGTAGCCTTGGATAGGTAACTTCACCTTAAGTTCCCCCTGTAAAATGGAGATGACAGAAAATTGGCCTGGGAGGGACCTCAGGAGGTCATCTAGTTCAACCACCTGCCCAAGGCAGGATCATTCCTGTGTAAGTAATGCCTATCAAGTGCTTGTCTTATCTGCACTTAAAAACTTCCAAGGATGAAGATTCATCAACTTCTCTAGGGAATCTGTTTCAATGCTGAACTCTCCTCATACTGAGAAAGTTGCCCTAATGTCCATCCTAAGTTACAACTTAAGACCATTGCTTCTTGTCCTGGCCTCTGTCACTTATAGAATACCATAGTTATTAGCATACCACAATTCCCACTTTCCCCTCAAATAAGACACACATCTTGCTTTGGGAAGGTAGAATGAAGGTAAAAAATATGTTTCTTTCCTTGAAAAAAAAGGGGGGGATATGGGCAGTCTTATTGCCACATCAGAGGCTGTAGACCTCAGCCAAGTAGATTAGCGTGGCATTCTCTTATCATCCTCACACCTCTTAGCCCATGGGAGATGCTGCTACTGCAGCACCTACAGATTACCTCAATCACATCAGCAGCCTAATTATATACAGTCCAACACTGTAAAAGCCTCCTCCAGTGGGAAGAGGAGTGAGGCTGAGAAGAGGAATCCTGCCTTAGCTCCATGTGGCACAAGACTCCAGACCCTGCAGAAATCAGCTTCCTTATTTTAGACATGCCCCAATTTTCCACTGCTAATATTTTGGGGAAAGTGCATGTAGTATGAGAATAAATGTTATAGTCTATCACCATCCTCCATATAACCCTCTTTGGTCATGTATTTGGAGCCTGTTATCAAATTCCCCCTCAGTCTTCTCTAGACTAAATCATCCAAGTTCTTTCAACCTTTTCTCATACATTGTAGAATCATAGAAAATTAAGGTTGAAGGGGACCTCAAGAGATCATCTAATTCAACCCCCTGCTCAAAGCAGGATCATCCCTAACTAGATCATCCCAGCCAAGGCTTTGTCTAGCTGGGTCTTAAAAACCTCCAAGGATGGAGATTCCACAACCTCTCTAGGTAACCTGTTCCAGTGTTTTATTACCTTCCTCATGAGAAAGTTTTCCCTAATATCTAACCTAAACTTCCTTTGCTGCAACTTAAGACCATTGCTCCTTGTTCTGTCATCTACAACCACTGAGATCAGTCTAGCTCCATCCTCTTGGTAACCACCCTTCAGGTAGTTGAAGGTTGTTATTAAATCCCCCCTTAGTCTTATCTTCTCCAGACTAAGTAATCCCAGTTCCCTCAGCCTCTCTTCATAAGTCATGTTCTCCAGCCCCCTCACCATTTTCACTGCCCTCCACTGGACTCCCTCCAATTTGTCCATATCTTTTCTGTAGTGGGGGGCCCAAAAGTAGACACAGTACCCCAGATGTGACCTCACCAGTGCAGATTAGAGGGAAATAATCACTTCCCTCAATCTGCTGGCAGCACTCTTACTAAAACAGCCCAGTATGCCATTAGCCTTCTTGGCAGCAAGGGCAAACTGCTGGTTCCTATTTGGCTTCTTGTCCACTGTAACCCCAGGTCTTTTTCTGCAGAGCTGCTTCTTATCCAGTCAGTCCCTAGCCTGTACTGGTGCATGGGTTTGTTCTGTGCTAAGTGCAGGACTTTGCACTTGTCCTTGTTGAACCTCATGAGATTCCTTTTGGCCCAGTCCAGCAATTTGTCTAGGTCACTCTGAATCTTAGCCCTACCCTCCAGTGTATCCACTACAGCCCCCAGCTTGGTGTCATCCACAGATTTGCCAAGGGTACACTCTATGCCATATTCCATATCGTTGATGAAGACATTGAACCAAACTGGCCCCAGGACCAACTCCTGGGGCACTCCACTTGATACCGGCTGCCAACTGGACATCGAGCCATTGATTACTAGCCTTTGAGCCCAATGATCCAGCCAGTTTTCTATCCACCTTACAGTCCATTTATCCAGCCCATACTTCCATAGCTTTCCTGCAAGACTGTTGTGGGAAACCATATCAAAAGCCTTGATGAAGCTAAGGTATATCAGATCCACTGCTCTCCTCACATAGACAGAGCCAGTCATCTCATCATAGAAGACAATCAGGTTGGTCAGCCATGATTTGCCCTTGGTGAATCCATGCTGACTGTTCCTAATCACTTTCTTCTCCTCCGAGTGCTTAGAAATGAATTCCTTGAGGATTTGCTCCATGATTTTCTCAGGGAATGAGGTGAGGCTGACTGATCTGTAGTTCCCTGGATCTTCCTTCTTTGTTTTCTTAAAGATGGGCTCTATATTTGCCCTTATAGGGCACATCCCCACAAGCACACATGTGTGGTTTGTGGCACCTTAAAAGCCGTTTGAGGTGCTCCAAGCCACATGTGGTGCATGTGCACCCTTGCACTGCAAATTAGCAGCGGGGGGGGGGGGGGGGGGTTCACACCAGGAGATCCGAGTGTCAAAAAAAACCCACCACTAAAAAAATGTGGGGCAGTGCACACGGCAGTAATGTGCGTCACCAGGGACTGGAGCCTGGCCAGCTAGAGCCATGTTCTGTGCTAGAGTGCACGTGCAGGAGTGTGCCACTGGATAAATAGTACTGGCACAAATATGTGGCACAAATATGTGCCACTGATATTTGTCCCATAGAAAATATGTGCCCCTGAACATGTGCATTCATGGGGATACACTCATACAGTACAAATCATGTTTTCCTAGACTCCTAATAATTTTTGTTGCTATTCACTGGACTTTCTCTAATTTGTCTGTGTCTTCCTTGAAGTGCAGTGCCCAAAACTGCACACAGTACTCTAAATGAGGCCTTGCCATTGCTGAATAGAAGAATTGCTTCTCTGCACTTGCAAGTGATACTTGTGTTATTTCATCCTGCATACTATCACCTTTCTTTGCAACAAGCACATGCTGTTGACTCATATTTGTCTTGGGGGTCAGTATAACCCCCAGATCCTATTCCATAGTTCTAAAGCCTAGCCTGTCATTCCTCAGGTTGTTCTGTCTTTGTATATGTAATTGTTTTGTCCAAAGTGAAGAACTTTGCACTTGTCTTTATTGAATTTCATTCTATTAATTTTGGACCATTTTCCCAGTTTATTAAGGTCATTTTGAATCTTAATCCCATCCTCCAGTTGTCTGCAACTCCACCCAATTTAGTGTCACCCTGCACTCGACCCCATCCTTCAAGGCAGTTAGGCTTCTTTACAGGGGTATAGGTTGTAGCCATGTTGGTCTAGGATATAGGCAGACAAGGTTCTTTGGGCAAATCTGATATCTTTTATAAGGCCAACTCAAATAATTGGAAAAATTCTTCTTAGCAAGCTTTCATGTACTAATACCCTTTGTCAGGCTGAGAAAGCGTCTGCACAAACCAACTACAGATGCTTCCTCAGCCTGACAAAGGGTATATCTGAAAGCTTGCAAAAAAGAATTTTTCCATCTATTTTTAGTTGGTTGAATAAAAGAGACCAGATTTACCCAAAAAACCTTAGGCTTCCTTAAAGACACACAAAAAACTAGAACTCTTGGTTCCAAAATGACACCTTTTATTAGACCAACTGGAAAATGGTAAGAAAATTGTCCTTTTCTGCAAGCTTTCAGGATCAAAGTCCCTTTGTCAGGCTCTGGGAAAAGTGTAGATGGTACAAGATGGTAAAAAGTCCCCATAGGTAGGAAATAAACTTAATTTTTGCACAGAGGGAGCTGAAGATGGAAGGCTGTCCCCCTGGGTCCATGAGTGTCTTTGTGAGCTGTGTTGAGTAGCTCTTTGATGTGTTGATCAGGTAGAATTCCTTCCCTGGAGGTGTCAGATGGTAGGCAGGGAGGCAAAAAAATGTCCTTGTTGTTCTGCAATGAAGTTTAAAATCCAAAATTGGCTAAAATTCGGCATCTTCCATGTTTCAGGGGTATACTTGGTGGCTGTGTTGGTCTGAGACAAAAAGACATACAAAAAACTAGAACTCTTGGTTCCAAAACGATACCTTTTATTAGACCAACTGGAAAATGGTAAGAAAATTGTCCTTTTCTGCAAGGTTTCAGGATGAAAGTCCCTTTGTCAGGCTCTGGGGAAAGTGTCGATGGTACAAGGCTTCCTTAGGCATTTTGGGAGCTTCCAGTGAAAGCACTAAGCTTCATTTTTAAAATTATTTTTACAATATTGAGAAGGCATTGTCCCAATTTCAGCAAAACACTCCAGCCCATGACTCTTCAAATAGCCCTTGCAGATATAAGAAACTTTAATGGAATTTAAGCACCTGCTTAAAGTTAAGCAGGGGATTATATGATACTCTGAATAAGGTTGGGTTGCTGAACCATGGCTGTAACAGAATATTTCTGTGGCTCAACACGGATACCTAGACATGTTCTAATCTTTTCAAGACAGGTATGGATCCACGACTGGACCTCAGTCCTGTGCTTCCTTTTGTACATGTGCTCTAGTTAAAAGTTATTTCTAATTAAATATAATCCTTGTATGTCATTAGCAAGGAACAAAACCAAATATTGGAAAAAATGCAATCCCCTTTTCTCTCCAGATCCACCAGTGCTCCACTGATGTATATTTTGAAATGTGTGTGTAATATATACTCTCCAGAATTATGAGAACTGCAAATAACACACTGTGGTTTTGTGTTAATCTTTATTTATCTAAAGCTTTCAGTGCTTGCTTTCTTCATTGAATATTCTGCACCTCTGTGTATCTTTCCCTGGAAGTGTCCCAGTGTCTGTGCCACTTCTCAGTTTCTTTGCGTATTAACTGAGCTTAGGGCAAAATATTGCTCTCTGATCTTCATAGCAGATCTTATTTCTGACTTCTTTCTCTTCCTGGTTACAATTCAGGATATCTTCCCAACATGTCACAGCAGTTAAGCACAAACTTGGCTTCAGTGAAACTTAAGCATCCGCTTAAAGGTATCCTGAATCAGAACCACTATGTTACAGACTGTTGTGCATGAAAGGAAAGTAAAATCTTAGAGCACAGGGCATTAGCCTTCGAGGCAGGAGTGAAAGCCATTTACACTTGAAAAAACATGACTTGAGGGAAAGTTGGGTAATTGTTACCATGCACACTCAAGTCTGAGAACCCTTGTCATGTATCGTAGCTCTCTTGCTGTGACACAGTCTTAAACTCCAGGTTGCAAAAGCCAACCTACACATTTAAGAAAGCAAGCAAGCTCATCTACACTTGGTAATAACATCACAATATGATCATATTAAAACCAAAAATTCACTTAAGCCACAGATGTATTAAAACTTCAGGGAAGTCAGCAATTTTGCATATTGTTCCCACCCCACCTCCCTTCTGGTATGATTTTTTTTCCTTTCTACCTTTAAGCTCTTCAGATTGGGTTGGGTCCTTCTGGAACTGCACTTCTGACAGATGGTCATTTCATTCCCCCACCTCCTAGGCCTGGAAATCCCTTTACTTCTTTGTGAATAAAGGGAGTGCAAGTCAACACGTTAATAATTTCTCATCCTAGGTCCCCAGCATAAATTGAGAACACCATGCCATATCTGAGCTGCGTTTGTGTTCTTCCGCAAAGCTTTCCTTTCTTCTCAGACAATACAGTCTTGGATTTTCAGACATTTTTGAGATACTGTCTTACATCTCATGTCAAATTTAAAACAGACACAGCTTAGAGGAGGGGAAGGAGAAGGAACAAGAGAGGGCCTTTGACATTCTTCAAAAAGGCTGCAACGACATCTGGACATAAACAAGGCATCATCTGACGGGAACAACTGACCTCCGGTGCAATTCCCAGTGTTGTTCTGACATGTCCGGTTGGCTTCCCCAGTGAAACCTCCAAAGCCTGAGTGTGCCCAGTTACATCAGAAATATTTCCAGATCCCCTGCCTTGTGATCATATCTCAGTAGAGCAGCCAGGCACACGTGCAGAAAGGCTGCACTTCCACAGATGCTTTCTCTGTAATAGCATCAGCATTTGGCTTCGGGAATTAGCTTGTTTTGCACAACATAACTTAAGCAGAACCCAAAACAACAGCCGCCCAAGAACAAATATGGTAGAGAGAGAATCAATGGAAAGTTGATCCAAACTGAATAGAAAGATTCTTTGCCCACATTTTTTTTTAAGAATCAAGGATCATGGTTGAGTAGGAAGAGTAGAGAATGACTGATCTGAACAATTACAGGGCGAATGGTGTAATGATATTCTATGTCCAAAGCACCTCTGAAAAGAAAAAGAATTGAAACAGAAACTATTGGTAAAATCCTGGCTCAGCTGAAGTCAGTGGAAGATTTGTTTTTGAATTCAGAGAGGGAGACATTTCTCCCTATGTATATAAAGAGACATGTGTAAATGTGCTTTGTCAATAGGTCTTCTGCTCCTCATTCCCTCATGAATCTTGAAAAACTTCCCTGTAATCATTATACACTAAAACCTCACTGTTTTGCCCAGCAGTGTTACTAGAGTTGCATCTACTGGATGCTTATTAATTACACTTGTGTGATATGCAAACAGAATTATTGATAACCATAGGGATTGAAGTACTCATACATAACACCTGCATAATAGCAGCAGTAAAACCCAAACACTTTAAGTTTAGCATCAGTGAGAATTCTTCTAAGCTTTACATTATTAAAGCTTCAGTAATACAGTGATCTCTAGTTATAGATTATCAGCTGTGGGCAGTTCAATATAAGGCAGAGAAGTTCCAGGCTCTTGGGTGTGGGGTTTGTTTCAAAGTCCTATAATTATTCCATTGTTTGCATCTCCAAAGACTGGACTTAATTACAGTTGCTCAAAGCCCTTTCTGGATTAATCCAAGTTCTTGCTTAATAGAGGCATTGTTAAGCCTCTCTGGTATAAGAAATGAGCTGCGAAGTTAGAAATAATTAGCTAAAAAGCCACTGATGCTGCTGCTAAAACTACTGGATTCCCTGAGTTCCTGTTCCATGAACAGGAAATTAGAGAGGACACTGAGGAGCAGCACACTCGCAGGTGCACTTGGAAATGGAATGGAGTTATTTGCCTCTACCTGATCAGAAAATGTATTCGTTTTTGCCAGCTGGAAACCTTTGGATCTCTTAAGTACTAAAGGATGCACAGACAAACGCAGGGGATACGATGTAAACATGAAGAAAACAACAGTAAATTCTGCTCACAATACCATAATAGCTCAACATTTCTTCTGAAGTGATCAACAGCGCGCTAGTAGTTAACCACATCACTACAGTATAGAGAGTCACTACTAGGTTTCAGAATTAACACAGAGAGGTCACATGACTTCTGCTGCAAGTTCCTTTTCCAGGTAGCAGTTCTGGTTGGAAAGAAAAATGTCTAAGGGGTGTTAAGACATGCACATTTCCATGAGCATTCGCTTTCCACAGTTCGTACCACAACATCCATGTGCTGCCTCTGTGGGAAACTCTGAAGGAAGAGCTATCTGCTTCTCCAGCAGTGAATTGCCCATTAGGAGCAAGCATATAATCAAGATGTAAATCTCCCCTCCCTGCAGCAGCCCACATGTGTCTAGTTCTCAAACTGAAACTATCTACACCAGATTAGGGTAACATTTTCCTGACAAATCTCCAAATCAAGTGGCATTTCTCCTTTATATGCATAAGTGGCACTTACATAGCTGTGTAAATGCAATTTTTGCCACTTATGTGCAGTTTGGCTTCCATTTGCCTTTGCAGAACCATGCTTTCCTGCAGTACCCATTTGAATATGCTCAGAAGGCTGTACTATGTCTTTGAAGGCTCTGGGGAGAAGAGGAATGCCTAGGCGCGCACACAACTCCATGGAAGTTCCTGAAGATGTAGCAGGAGGAAAGTTGCAAATAGTGACTTTCTGACAGGGCAGGAGTGGCAGACCCTCTCACTTTTTAGTCTAGTAGCCTGGTGGTTAGGGGATCTGTCCAAATAGGACACCTGCGGGGGTTGAGTTTGCATTGCTCACCGGGAAGGAGTGTGTGTTAGCACCTTTGAAGAGAGCAGGTCCTAGCACTTGTTTCTGTCCCTCATAGTTTCTATGCACCTTGTATTTAATAGTTATTGGATAAGATGCATAAAGAATAGCGAGATAATTTCTTCCTTATTGGGAGCAGAGGTCAGGGCCCATTTCTTTCCAATGCAGTGTCCAGTCCATCTTGCTGACTTACAGTTTCCCTCTTTGTTTGCTTCTTCCTGGTAGCACATATCTTCCCTTCCTGATTGCTCAGCAGTCCAGCTTCAAGAGGGTTAGACTAGAATGAGCTGGCTAATATGTAATCCCTAGTCTGCTAGTTAGAACACTTTGCTTGGAAGTAGGAGATCCAGGTTCAAATCATCCCTGGATGAAGAGGAACCAGAATCTGGGTCTTCTGCTTCCTGGGCAAATGCCATAACTACTAGAATGCAAAATGCTAGTGCTGCCCTCCTTCCCCACTTCAAGAAATGGAATCCAATATCTGCATAAGTGCCACTTAGTTGCATGGAGGTAAATAAGATTTGGCCCTCCCTCTTTTGAGGTGTTGCTTCACATCTGCAAAAAAGGTTCCAAGGTGTTACATCTTCTGGAAAGCAAGGGGCAAAGTTTTAAGGCTACAGTCAAATTTCACATGAATGCCCTCTCCTCTCCCTCCCCACTCCCAGTTGTAGGTTTAGGTAGTAATAATACAGATTTCAAATGGTTTTGTGCATCTTTGATCCCAAGATAGACAAACTCCGTAGAATCAGTGTTAACTGATGCATGAGTTACTGAACACGGTATTCCGGAGGAATTTGGCTCACTGTCTCGGGAAAGCTACTGTCATTTCAGGTTGAAAACTGAAATTTATATTCTGCAGGAAGGTCAGACATAATGAAATTTACTTTTGTTCCAAGATGGAGGGAAAAGCTAAACTTCTGAAATTTCTCGTTAAACAAAAATTCTGACAAATTTCGTTTGGGAACTATTGAAATATTTCCTTAGATAATGCTGAACCTTCTTATATAAGCATTACATATTACATAATTTTAAATATATGTATACATTTAATATTAAAGTCAAATGAAACGCTTTAACAGTTTCAGAAAAAAGCAAAAAGCCAACATTATTCATTTATTATAAACATGTCCCCATTCAAAGTTTGATTTAAACAAAACTATTTTCTAATGGAAAACTATTTTGTCAAAGTGTTCTGATCATCACTACTTCCAGATTCCATATGACTGGCAGACTGAGAAGGGGAGCACACAATGGATCTGATTCCAGAAAAGAAATTAAGAATATGCTTAACTTTTAGCATGCCTTTAATCCATGTTGGCTGCAAAAGGGCATAAATTAAGCACAGACAAGCATGTTTCCTGAACAGAGAGAACTTCCTGAATCGTTATTTTAAACAGCTTACTGCAACTGAATATATACTTTTCAAACCTTAATTCAACATTTTCATTGAGATTTTATTCTCCACTGTAAAACACAATGCCCATCTTTCAAACTCTAGGGTTTTATATCTAGAAGGTCTGAAAGTCAGGATGTTATCATTTCAGATGTGATGTAATGAAGAAAGCCAAACTGTACCGTGCAATCAAGCTTTTTTATCCCATGAAACTGAGTTTGTATCATCCTCAGAGCATTCTCTTAAGCAGGAAAATGGTGATTCTCAAAAATTGAAAGTCCTTTCAGTCTCCCAGCCCCAGGAGAACTGGATACCTTCTCAGAAATGTCAAACTCAACAACAGATAATCCTGGAGATTTGTCCTCCTGTTTATCTTTCAACACATGCATGTGTGGAGATTAGTGGCTGAGAATACCCGTGATGAAAATTCAAGGATGGAAAAATATTTGCATTTTTGTCATGGCCATTTGGTGACCTGCCATGAGCCAGACAAATCCTAACAAGTTCTAATGCTTCCTAAGAGAATTTCTCTCTCTCATACTCTTATTCACAGTCCTGATTTTTTTTATTCAAAAACTTGAAAACTCCACTTTAATCTCAGATAAAGCATAAAAGCACACCAGTTCCTATACTCAAACAGACATATGGCCTGTCAAAATCCAGAACCCTGGGTACAGTGGTGGCTAGCACTGGGTGCTTCAGAGGAATATATAAAATCCCACAACAGACAATAGCATGACTTCAGGGAACTTTCTTCTTTTCCAGACCTGAAGAAGGGCCTTGAAGAAAGGTATCTTTCTCGACTAAAATAAAAATGTAGCCAAAAACCCCCCATGTTTCTCCCATATTTCCTGGACAACAAGACTCGAGTGTTCATCATTGCAGTCAGTCAGTAGTTGGCTTGTGTCCTGAAACAGGAGTGTTTATGTCCCATGTATATTTTAATCCTAGCAAGTGTAACTACAGTACAGAAATTCTCATTCATAGGGCTGCTGCTGGGCCTTTGCTACAGTATTTTTCAGCCATGAGTTCTACCTGTTAGTTATGTGCAGTATAAGATAGCATTTCCATTCATCCTTTGGCATTTATGAATTGTTCAGCTTGTTAGCCAAGTGAGGAGCCACTTCCTTTTTCTACTGCTCACCATGGTTCTCTATAATATCCATCTCCTCTGGGCTGCACAGCTCTTCTCTTGATTTCTTGGTAATCTGGGGAGTGAGAAGGGAGGAAGCAGCTTCCAACTGCTGGTCTTTACAGAGCACTTCAGGCACAGCTATTCCTAAATCATCCCTGCCTGATGCTTGTCCAATCTCTTCTTGAAAACTTCCCTAGGATGGAGGTTCCTCAACTTCCCTCAGCAGTCTGTTCCACTGCCTCACTGTTCTAACAATGAAGACGTTTTTCCTGCTCTCCAATATAAACCTACTTCGCTGCAAATTCTAGCTATTGCTATAGACCCTACTCTGTGCAGCAACAGAGAAAAAGGTGTTCTCCTCCTTATTTATGGCAGCTCTTCAGATATTTGAAAACTGCTATCATGTCACCTCTTAATTGCCTTTTCCGCAAGCTGAACATAAGTGTTTCTTTCAACTGCTCTTCATACAGTTTGCCTTCCAAGCCTTTTATCATTTTTGTTACCTGCTTCTGGACCCTTTTCTCTACATCATTTTCAAAATGCAGAGCTTCAAACTGCACAAAATACTCTTGAGGAGGCCTAACTAGTGCCAAGTAAAGAGGTACTGTCACCTCCTGTGTCTAGAAAACATGACTTAAATGGAAAGGTTAGAAGAACTGTGATTATTTAGTCTGAAAAGAGAAAATTGAAGGGGGATTTGATAACAGTCTTCAAATATACGAATGCTTATAAAGAAGATGGTGATAGACTGTTCTCTGACTATGGGATAGGACAAGAAGTAACTGTCGAAAATTGCAAGGGAAATTTAGTTTAGAAATCAGGAAGAATTTTCTTTCTATGAGAGTGACTTAGCACTAGACCAGGTTACTTAGTGAGGTTATGAAATCTCCATCTTTGAAAGTGTTTAAGAACAGATTAGAAAGACAGTTAAGTGAGATGGTTGAGACAGGGATGATTCTGCCTTAAGGAAGGGTTAGACTAAATGGAGCCATTGATAGTGACCTTTCATATATAAAATTTGCATGAGCAAAGTATAATAATGTCTAACAATGCTGAGAGCCTCAGGAGGAAAAGATAACAGCAAGCAACAAGTTAAATTATACTTGATATGTCTGTAAAAACTATCCAGGGCAATTTTGAGCTTGATGTGCAAAGGTATTGTAGTGTGAAAGGGTGGCCCCATTTATTTATATGGGGCAGAATTTTATTTTTCCTGTGTATCTAAGTGGCCATGTACAAGACATTCTTGCCACTTAGAGACAGTTTGCTATTTCCACTACACTATTTCCACTACACTGGGTATGGGTAAGCTTGCACATGTACAATGAGCATGCACATTTAGCTATACACTGGCCAGGCAGGTCCATAACTGCATATATGCGCCCATTCTGGATGCATGTCTCTACCTCAGTCCCCAAAACACAGCCAGCCAAAAACCCATCGCTAGCAGGTGTTAGCCTCTGGAGGAGGAGAGGATCCTCCATGGTTTAGCTCCAAATCCTAGGGGTTAGGGTACTTGCTCATGAAGCCAAAGGCCTGGTTTCTAGGCCACCTTCATTTAGAGAGGGTTTGAAGCTGTCTCTCTCTGACTTGTGAACACAGTGCTATATGCATAATGCACCATTCCACAGGTTAGACAGTTTCCACTTATGCATACAGGACAGGCTCATGTCCAAAACAAACCACACTGGGGACAGCAATACGGGGCATTTTCTGTTTATTTATGTATTAGATTTATTTTCTGCCCTCCCCAGAAAAGGCTTAGGGAGGCTTATAATAAAAGCTAAGATAAATTATAAAAAAAACCCCAATATTAAAATAAAATAATATGTAATAAACAACAAATTCCCCCAACAGTGCCCCCCAAATTAGCTCCTCCTACTAAAAGCCTGCCCAGAAGAAAAGTTCTTGTAGGGGCCTGGATCCGATGATCTGTAAGGTCCCTTCCTGCCCCTAACAACTATGAAACTATGAAACATTTTCTGAAGATGTCCAGGATCAGGCTTCCAGTGGGAGGGGAAAAAAAAGCATCAAACCAAAAACTTTTCCAAACCAAACCAAAACAAACAAAAAACCCCAAAACATTCTTTTGAGATTTTTCAGTGGAAAATGTATATCTTCTTTGGAAAAGAACAAAAAAATACAACAATAACAATAAATATTTTCTAACCAACACTACTGAAAGCAGATACCTTCAGGAGAGATCTCCTCTGTCATCCTGACACACATCATGATGATTTTGTTTTCCTATGGACCTGAGAAAAAGTGAGAAGGGGCATTGTTTTGTATCCCAACTTTCTCACAGAAGGAAGCACTGTGCCTCCTTCCCCTAACTTCCCAAGTGGAGAAAAGGCTTTTGGAAGAATGGAGGACTGCAGTATGCAGCCTTACCTTTATTCTTATCTATCGCCATCACTGTTCTGCGGGGCCCCTCACCAGCTGGAAAACTGCTCAGCTGTAGGCAGAAATGGCTCTGTGGGCAGCTGGCAGCAGAGACAAGGTGGCTTCCCTACCCCAGTATGCCCTTATTTCAATTCAGGGGAGAAGTTAAGGGTGCAGGAAACTGAAAGTGGAAGAGCATGGAAACCAGAGAAATTGGATAAAGATAAAAGGAATTTGGGAGAAAGGGAGAAGAGGCATGGGGAATGTGAGGTCAACGCTGGGTCCCAAGGAGAGGGCAGAGGGACGGTGACAAGGAAAAAAGGGAAGCAAATGGGGAGCCGAGGCATGGGGAACTTGAGAGAGAAACAAGAAGCTGGGAAGTGGAGGTGTGAAGGGGGAAAGAGAAGCCAGAGGGAGGACAAGAGGTTCTTGTAAGAAAACCAAGAGAGACTGCAGCAGCCCATATCTGCAAAGCAGCTCCGTGCCTTGTTTTGTGATCCCCTCAACTTCAATACAAAATGACTCCCTTGACTGTTATACAAGTGGAGAGAAGCCGTTTAGTATCTTGCAAAAGTGTGGATGCATAAAGCAGGGCTATCAGAGTAAAGAGGACCAGCAGTTCTGCTTTTGTCTTTGTGCCATGGCTGCGAGGGGCTTTTCCAGGCTGCTGGTGTAACTTGCTGCCCCAAAAGAGATGCAAGGGCAGAGTTCTCTATACACTTATGTTCAGGACACTCTTGGGAAATACTTAGCTCTTAGAGTCTGGTGAAGAGATAACTGGACTGGAGAGACAAGGTATGAAGTCTTGATGGCAATCCACTGGCCAAGGGGGTTTGACTATGAGGGAGGGATGAAAATTCATTACAGAGACACGAGGATTATAGCTAGGAATTATAATAATGGTAGTAAAAGTGTCTACTTTTTGGTTGGGTCCTCTGGGGGCCCCAGGAAAATATCAGGTACTCATTGTGCTGGGTATTGTGCAGATATATAGCTAGAGTCCAACATTTATACTCCAAATAGATGAAACAGACACTGGTTGGGCGATAGGATGAAACTGAGAAAAGGAAGGTTTAGGCTGGACTCCAGGGCTAGGGACAGAAATTACACATAAACCAGTACAAGTGATCAGAAACTGGTTCAAATCTGTAACACAACAGAAGTTCAGTGCACTTAAACCACTTTCAAAATGACTGAAACTTGTTTAAGATAAACTGGATGGATATAATATAAAACTTAACTTATGTAGGTTAAATTGATTTATTGAACTTCTGTCCCAGATTCCCTCCAGATTCAAGTTAACTCACAGTCCCATGGCATCCCAGGGTGCTTTGCTCTAGCACCCCCAGCTTCTGGCATGAACTATGGCAGGCATGTGGCTGCATTCCTGAATCAAAAGTGAATGTCTGTTCACTTGCTTGTTGGTTCAATCTACGCATCTTAAATTAACCTGTGAAGATTGAATGATTCAGTTTTGGGCTTTTTGACTGTCTGTCAAAACATCCTGACTTATCCCAGGACAAACTTCCTGACTGTGTGAGTTAACAGGCTGTGAGGTTGCTCCCCTGGACAATGTCAGAAACCCTAGCACTTGACATAACACTGGGGAGATCCACTGGACAAATCGTCAGTGAAAACTTCTCTGGAGCCACATGTGCCAAATGTGGCAACCACTCTGGGGCTGCACTGTACATGGCGGCCACTCCACTGCTCTGGGGCTGCGCTGCATGGGGCAGCCACTCTGGGACCCACCACTGGATCCAGCAAGGTGCTGACACATGCTGGAGTGGGTGCTGCGTGTGGTGCGGTCCCAAAGTAGGCACTATGTGCAGCGTGTGGGGCCATCTGATATGCCCCACATGCTACCTATGAATCAACTCCAAGACCCACAGAAAGCATTGGGAGGCTGAATGATAGGGCACTGCGGGCTGGATACGAGCCATGGGCCATATCTTTGACACCCATGCATTAGAGGTTACATACCACACTGAGCTTCAGAAATAAGCATGAAGGAAGTACTGAATACAAGGGCTGTCAGTTTGCTAAGTAAAATGAGCAATTTAATGCTAAACTGGCTAGGGCAATGGAGAGAAGCACCATGCTTGGAGTGGTTACAGAACATAAGAAAGGGGAGTCACAGTGCATATGAAAGAGCAGAGTGTATCAGGAGACCTGCTCTGTCCCTGACAGTGTGATAGAGTCCTGCCAGCCACAAAATGGTCCCAAATGGCCAGCTCTTATACGAGACTGCTAGAGGAACAAAGGAAGGCTCATTACATCTTCATTCCCATTGCATGTCTGGGCAGGGGCAGGCCACAACCTGACTCAAAATGTGCAACATTTAGAAAGCAGGGATATTAATACCTCTCTGAGACTGTAATCACAAAGAGCTGTGATAGTAACAGTCTCTGTTGCTTTTTACGAACAGCTGCAAAAATAAGATACGTTGTTGGAAATTAGGTTTGAGTGTTTTCAAGTGCTGCATTTACAAGCCCTTCACATCTCCCTAATCTGCACTTAAACCTCCATCCAGCTGGAATGGAACAGCAGGATGTACCAACAGGTACTTACAGCTGCATGCGATGGATAAGGGTATTTCCCTCCTACACCTGCAGTACCAGCTGCTGGGGATGAGCTAAAGGGAAAGTACTAACAGGAGGTTCTTATGTGAAACATGAAATAAATTTGTTGTTTCTGAAACCAAATTAATTCCACATACAGGTCCTCACAACAAGTGGGTGTCCAAGTATACCCTGAATTTGCCCACTTCTTTTATAACATTGACACTGGCCAGTAGCATGTCTATCATGACTTTGTAGTGTGTGCTAACAGAGCTGACACTGTGGATTCCTGTATTGCTACCTTTCTCTGTCTTACCCTCTGCTGTTGCTCTGATTATGGAACCACTCTCTTACTCTTCTGGAATTCATAACTGCAACATCGAAAGATGGATATCCTCACAGCAGCATCCTCACAGCAGCATTTCAAGAACCCAGTTCTACCCAGTCTGCTCAGGTTGGGAGGCAAAGAAGTTTTATGCTAAAACTTCCCACTCAGTTTGCCACAACAAAGGAGTATGTTTGTCTTAAAAATATGTAATTATTTTAGATGCTTTCTCAGCAATTGGATTTCTGATTTGCCTAACAGAGCAATGGCTATTCAAATCCACCGCTGTAAATTGCCATCTTTGTTTCAGTTTGATGTGTTTGCTGGCTCTACTAATGCACAAGTGTTGGATTGGGCTGATTGCTGAGAAGGCGAAACCCTGTTGCAGACACGGCTGCTTCTACCTTGTCCCTGCACATCTGGAATCATGCCCTGGACTAGTATAGGGGGTGCTATTGCCAACTGACATTGTACATTCTTTCCTCCCTCCCCTTTCTCCACCTCTGACCTCTTGTTGTGTGTTCCCCCCACAGAATGTGATTGCCATCCCGTGGGTGCAGCTGGCCAAACCTGTAATCAAACCACAGGTCAATGTCCCTGTAAAGATGGTGTGACTGGCATCACGTGCAATCGATGTGCCAAAGGCTACCAGCAAAGCCGATCTCCCATTGCCCCGTGCATAAGTATGTGGACCACTCTTTTTGAAGTCTGTACTATAGTGGAATTAACCAATAAAAAATCAACCTCAGCTACTAAGGGTAGTGTTACAGGCTACCTTTAAACCATTCTAAAGGCACTTAAAACAGGAGCATCCATGGATTAAACAGTGGTAAACTGTGCTAGATAGCCTCTAAGCATCTTAAAATTACACCAGTTTGGGCAAGGGTTATCTCTGAAGCGTTCTACCTAGCTTGAGTTTAGAATATTGTTAGTCTACTTCATGGAGATAAAGTGACTAATTTGCAGTCACCTAGCATCCCATGATGCACAGCTACCCCTGTACAACTTTCCCCCTCCCAAGCTGTATTGCCCAGGGGGTTGTACTTGCCCCAAGCCAACACCCCACCTGCCCTCAGTGGGTATGATCCCAGCCCACATGGCACCACACCGTTGACTTCTCATCCAGGTGCCAGGCATGTGGCCCTCCACTCAGAGGGCTAAGCCTTTGCCCTACATTTGGGCAGCATTCCCCTACCCAAGAGAAGTGGAGGTGAAGTGTGGGGTACAGCCTCTCTCTCCAGCCTTTCACATTTCTGGGGAGGTAACCAGGAAGGGTCTTCCTAGCACTGCATGTGGTGAGAACATGGAGCCCAGAAAGGCATGCTTTCCCAGGCGCCACACTCTCAGTGCGCTTAACCCCTGGGGTCTGCTCCCAGAGGAGGGATAAAGTCCTGGCTCCTGGCCATGCCCCTGCTCACCAGGCTCTCTAGTGGTAAGTCAAAATTTTGCAGGTCAGGTCACATTAAGCCTTAACCTGCAGCTGCTCTGAAACTGTTCTAACTTAAACACCACCCGCAGGTTTAGAATGGTTTAAAGATGACTTGTAACATCATCCTGAGATTATAACAGGTTGAGTGATTACTAACACAAGGTTTCATATGTTCCATTACTAGTCCTCAACTGAAAATACATTTGTGAAATTTTAATTAGACTGCATGTAATAGGTGTCTGTATGCCTACTACATATACATTTTACATGCATCTCATTTGCTAGACTGGCTAGGTTATGTGAGTGTCATCTAAAACCTATTTCATCTAAAGACTGAGTAGTTTAAATGATTCATTTTGCTTTGAAGACCTTTCCCTAGCTCAGAGGGAGACCGGAATATATATTTCCTTTGCAATGCTATCTTAATCCTGCTTAAATTGCTATGATGTTTTTCACTTCTTCCAGACCACATTGCTTTGTATTGTCAAGGTTCTTCAGCTGAAACCAGCTAGTTACCTGGGTTCATTATTATCAGTTGCTGTCATCATATATTGAAAAGAGCCCCAGGTATGCCCACCCAAACGGTTAAATGGGACCTTCCACTCACACAATCTAGCCAGAGATATGGGACATTTGACTTTCTTATTTATATTTTAACATTTGTTTGGGTTTTAAATACTGTTTAAAACAGCAGCAGCAAAACACACTAGGTTGCAGCTTCCAATATTTCTTGTCACAATGCCTTCCTTTCTAAAACTGTGTGCCCTCTTTTTATATCCCTATATAAACCAGCCCAGGGCAGATCGAAAACATCTGCACCCGTAGCCATGGCCCATTCTGTGTCTTTGTGAAATGTTAAATCTCCTTAACTGAACAGTTCCCTCCGCTGCCTGTTGTCTTTGCTGCTGCTGAATAGTTTTGTGCCTTCACATAATATAGATTGTCAATTTACTCTATCTCTACCTCCCTTAAAAAAAACAAATGACAAAATGATGGCTGTAAGAAGCAAAACAAAATAAAACAATAAAAGTACAGCAGTCGGAGAAAGCAGTGGGGCTACCACTGCAGTAGAAGTAGCCTTTCTTGTCTGTGCTAACTTCCTGGTGTAAAGAAAAAGAAAGAAAGATGAAGGTTGAAAGAATCAAGTCTTTGTCCAGGACCCAGTCTATTTCAGCACTGGCCATTCCCAATGTCTTTTTGAGATGATGACTGTTTTTAAATATGGGGAGATGCCCCCTTTCTACTGCTTGTTACTGAATAAAACATGCATTCCATGGTGGATTTTGTTCACTTGAGATTCATTCTTCCTCATGATGCAATGATACGGTAAAAGCTATAACCAGATGCTTGTTTCCCAAGATGGCATAATAATGACACTCCGGTTGCTTTGCAACAAGTATGCACAAAGGTTTATTGCTAACAATCCAGACTGCCATGGTAAATCAGACGGTAAGTAGCTCCTTGCATCACTTGCCTTACGGTTCATGGCACTCAATACAGACAGACACAGAATTTCAGTGTGATCATACAGGCATAGGTTCAGCACTGCATGGATCATATTCATGCTCACAGAATCAGCCTGCTAAGAAGTCAGTCTGTTTCAGTGCCAGACTAAGAGAATAGTAGGCTTCCACCTAGTGTCTGGATGTCTGATTGTAAATACTTCGTTTAATTTAAAGAACATGAAGGCACTCTCCTGTGGCAGGGATAGCAAGAATTATAGATCTGAAAGACTTTTAAACACTTCCATGATTAATCCCACTGAAAACTTATTACTGATTCTTTACAATTGTAAATATTTTAAGGAACCCAGATTTTGAGGGAACTACATTTTGAATAATTTCAGAACCTAGGGCTGGTTATAAAGTCCTGCTCCACTATGCAATGACCAGTATTTTTATACATGCACACATATATAATAAATTATGACACTTTGCCAGCTGAGTCTCAATACCTGCCTACTCTACCTTTGCAGTAACTGTAATGAGAAAAAATACTTCTAGCATAAGTAGTAGGGCTGTGCGAAGCTTTGGTCCCTGATTCAACTCAGTGGAGAGTTGACCCGATTCAGTGGCTGAATCTCCGAATCCAAATCGAATCAGGAGACCCTTTAATCTCTCCAAATCTAATTGGAACCCTCTGAATCGAATCAGAGAGATTCAGAAAGATTCGGCAATTCGAACATAGACACAGCTTTAAATGTTATTTCTACATACCTCTAGGTAGCAGGGGCTCATGAACACTGCGATGCTGGGGTGCATGGAACATGGGGGGGCGCTTCCCAGCACTCTCGGCAGCAGACGTGGAAGTGGAACCGAAGCACTTCTGGTCCACTTCCCGGTCTACCAGGGAGTGCAGGGGGCACCTGGGATTCCCCTATGGCTGATCACTGAGCTGGGGCAGTATAGGGGGGTGGGGCCCAGCACACTTCCCGGCAGACCCGGCAGTCGCCTGGAAGTACTTCTGGGTTCGCCACTGAGCACATGGAGGGCCCCCCACACTCCTGTGGGACGCTCCATGCACCCCAGCATTGCAGTGTTCACAAGCCGCAGAGGTACCTCAAGGTACTTAGAAAAAACATTTAAAACTGTGTCTATGTCTGAATCGCTGATTCTCCAAATCAGCATCAAATCTTCAGATTTGGATTCAGCCAAATCAAATCACGGTCAGTAATCTGAATCAACAAATCATATCACTGTCCCTGATTTGGGCCAAATCCAAATTGAATAGGGCCTGCTTCACACACCCCTAATAAGTAGACAAGTACAATTTTGTCGGGGTAGTATTGTTGAAACAAGGGTGTTTCAGAAAGTAATGGCAACTTCAAAATAAAAACATTGTGTATGCAGCGAGTGGGAAGCTGCACAGCAGTGGGGAACACTGATTGTCAAATGTACCCATTGTTTACGACTATGTAGAGAATTGCATATACAATAGTTTTATTTCAAAATTGCCATTACTTTCTGAAACACCTTCATATAATACAATAGATGTATATATATATATATATAAAACAGAACATATATATATATATATATGTTCTCCTCACGGTTCTCTTTTTTTTTCAAATAGTACCACATTTGTATCCTTAAAAAATGCCAATCGGCCTATTGTAAAATTTTAATGTAGGGCAATATCTATGAAACATCCTCTCCAAGTCACAGACTCAGAGAGAGCAGGTATAGCATGATTAAGCCAAATTTCTGCACCTGTCCCACAGGAGTGTGTTTAACTTTCTGATATCACTCTCTGATTTACCATTGCCTATAATTTTACCATCCCAAATCCTGGAGATTTCCATCTATGTAATTGCCCAGTCTGTGTGATAAATGACAATATACTCAGGGTATTGTTACATGTCTGCACAGGCTACAGTAACAGAAATGACCATGTCATAAATATACCCTTGAACCTAAACATTAGCAGTGTATAGTGTGGTTTATATTTATTTCAAAAGGAGGCACACAAGTTCAGGGATAGCCAGATTTTAAGCCTTAATATATATTATATTCTCCTCTGAGTAAATCCAGCTCTCATAGTCACATGACAGATTTTAACTGATACTCTGTATTCTCCTATATGGATTTCTAGTAATGTACAGAAATGTCAAAGCTTTGCTCTAAACAGAAAAGATTTCATTACAAGAGCTGTCCATGTGCCTTGAGAATCAATCATCTAATTTAAGTTAGGACCATTTACTGTATCCCATCTATAGTCCATCCTTGTGACAAATTCTCAGCTCCTATTTTATATCCACCTGGGCAATGCGAGCAGCAGCCTCTGTATCCCATAAGATTGCTTTTGGTTCTCCCATGTAACATTTTGCTGCCTCACTCTGACATACGTAAAACTGTGAAAGCAACTGCCACATAGGTATAGTCAGTAAAATCAAGCATGACATCAGTCCACTCTCATTGAAGTGTGATACAATGTTCTCCCTCATTTTTTTCATTTTTCTCTTCCCCCCCCTGCACAGAGATTCCTGTTGCTCCACCCACCACTGCAGCTAGTAGCACGGAAGAGCCTGCAGGTATGTTGTCTTCTTTCTTTTTAACCCAGCCCAGGCTGCATTCATGGAAAATCGATTTTGTAAAGGGGGGGCAAGAAAGCAGTTGCTTGGAGGGAGTCATAAAATCATAGTTCTGGAAAGGACCTCAGTGATCATCTAGTCTAACCCCCTGTGGAAATGTAGGATAGATTATTCCTAAAGCATTTCATATGTTTCTCCAGCTTCTTGAAATCCTCCAGTGCAGGAGATTCCACAACTTCCCTGAGCAGCTTGTTCCGCTGTCCCACTGATCTGACAGCAGGCGTTTTCCCTGAGACTTAATCGTAATCTGCTTTGCTGCAGTTTAAACATTTAAGTGTCATTTAAGATAATCATCTAGACTGACAACCGTTTTGGTGTAGAGGGGACTGGAGTTGGATTTCCACATATTCCTTTGGTTTTGTTACATATACTGGGATAAGCTAACACCGGTTAAAGCTCAGAGTGTCTTTGCTCAATCTTCATAATCTCTGTGCAGATGTTCAGAGAGGTAGACTTTTCTAGGGCTTTGCACCAGGTGAACACCCAGATAAAACTAAGAGACTTTTTTGAGGGTCTGTATTTATACACCCATAAATATGGCCTTCTACTTGAAGATACCTAGTGCAGTACCTGCAACCGACGTGCCACATCAGTATGAACTAAGGATTGGAGATCAAGATTTATCTCCATGTTTACAAGTCTTTGCTTGTTTCATGGTGCCAGGGTCCCAGTTCAGTTGTTCTCCAGCAGGACTATAGCACTGGGCTCTTTCTAACCCTAATATAGAAAATGGAAGGGATTATTTGGGGAATCTCTGATCAGTTTAGGAATTCTCTGGTTAATGTTAGGAAATTACTGCATCATCGAATGCCTAAATGTAGTTTGAATCAGCCACGATTCGACCAGGAATAATGGTTATTGCTTCAATTTTAATGGTCACTTCAGGACAATGGGATCCCTGAAACCTGAAGCACTCAAGTTTAGCTGCAGGGAGGTTTGGAGTGCTGAAAGTCCCCAAGCATAACAAAGAAATTAAAATGTTGTTGCCAGCCTTTAATAGCCACAAAGGCAGGGTAAATCAAAAAAAGACTCATGGACATGCATCCAAAGCTTTGAAACAGGAAAGGGGAATAGGGTTTCATAGTGGGTTCATGTGCTTTCATAGTGGGTTGGCGAGAGAGAGAGTGAAAGAGAGAGAGAGAGTCTCTGCTGCAGAGGAAGTCATGAAGGTGTGTATTTGGGGGAGAGGGGAGCAGTTGTAGACTCCTTGGAGAATTCTTCCTCAAGGCCAAAAAACTCTCCAGAGAGGTGAGGAAACTGAGGCATGGAAATGGATAATGGCATGTTTCTACTTTTTTTCCTGTGAATCATAAGTAGATAATAACTTGTTTTAGGACTGTGTGCACAGTCTCTGGGTGTTATGTTTAATACCTATCATGTATTGAGGAAGCATTAAACTAGAAATCCAGATTGCCGATAAGGGTGGGGTCCTAGGAGATGGCTTGGTTACTTGGGAATCTCACGGGGAGGGGGGTCAGCAAAGGTCCTTGGAGCCTAGGGCAGCTGGCCCCCAGGGCCTCATTTCTAGGGCAGGGTAGCAGACAGAAATCCCATGCCCAGGAGATACACCAAGTAAGAAACAGTGTTGTTGCTGATTTAGGCCAAGGTAAGTTTGAGAACACAGAGGTTCAAGGGATTGAACCAACTCAGCATCTGGTGAGTTTGTGGCTTAATCAAGGTTGTGACAAGATCCAAACATTCATGGGCAGGCAGGATGGAGACCTTCTCCTCTACAGCGAACTGATATTCATGACAGAGGGCCTTCTTCAACTCAGCCAAGGTTAGAAAAGACCCACCCTCCACTGTCAGATTAGCTGAGCCTCGCCTGGGATAGAGGGTTTGGATAATCCCCTGACATACATATGCACGCGCACACGCCTGCATGCATGTGTGTGTGTGTGTGTATGCATGTGTGCGTGTGGGTGGGTGGGTGCATGGGTATGGGTGCGTGCACACATGCACCTTCATACACATGCACACAGGTGCACATATACCACTGGCTTTTTAGATGGAATAAAATCTGCTCAAAGAGATCACCATTTCAGGAGTAATAAGAACCAGGGGAGATTCACCATTAGCTCAGATACTAGCAGTCTCTGCTTTGGAGCAGGAATATCTGGACTCTTGCCACATCATTGCAATGGACTTCAAGGGGCTGTGAAATGTAGCCTGGTGATGATGACTGCCAACATTTTAGTTATCTGTGTTTTTTTTGCAATGTTTTCCAGATTTCTCAGGCCTCTATACAATGTCTCACAACTAGGATAAGTCTAAATCTTTCTAAAAAAAGACCAGAGTCTGCTGTTGACATGAAAATCCTCTTTTTTTATCCCCCGTATACTCCTTTATCCTATAACTGGAAACAAACATAAGCTGTGTACGTTCTGTTAGAGTCTCCCACCACTTTCACTAACTTTATTCCAGATCAATTCCAATGACTCCCCAGGAGGCATGCCTGATTTACATGAGGATGAGATGAAAATAGGTTGCCCCATATCACAGATTTATTTTCCAGAGATTTCTACACAGTTTCCATGTTTTTTAACTTATCTCAACAGGTGACTGCAATGCAAGCAAGAGGCCCCTGGGAAAATGGACATGGTAGCTTATTATGTTTGGATGCTTGTAGATTCTTGCACTGTTTGAACAGTGCTCTCTCTGTACAGGTCTTGAGAAATGGAGGTTATTTACTTTTGTCTCAGCAATGTGGGAGGATTCATAAATTAGGGATTTTGTACTAAAAGTGATGGATGTCACCTTGAATTGAACTCAGAATTTCTCTTTATGCTCTATGGCAGGGCTTTTCACCCAGTGAACTTTCAGGCTGGTCACATTTGCTGCATACTTAGTAACTCTTCCCAGGACAGTGAAACCTGGAAAGTGAATGGACAAGGTCTGTAGTCTGTAATGTCAAGGAAAGTTAAAGTCCACTCAGACTCTTAAGCCCCAACTCTGTTCTTCCTAAAGCACTACACTCACTGTAGCAACAACACTGTGTTTCAACTTGTCTTCAACCTCAGCTTGCCCTAAATAAGGGAAATCTATTGCTATTTCTATCTACTGCTGTTTAAGCAGTATCTGACAGCCTGAAGTTTTTATACTATTGTGTGCCTCATGAAGACTGTCCACTGAATAGTAAACTCATTTGTCCACAAAAGGAGTACGTACAAAACCAAACCACTCAAAACTTAGATTTTTGATGAGTGCTTCCACGGACAGTAGGTGAGTTTGATGGCTCTTACTATCATTTTAAGATTATTGATTTCATACACGAGATGAGGTCTCATAAGTGTTTCAACAATAAAAAATAAAGCATTAGTAACAGGTAGGCATGCAGACATTTGAAAACATTGGATGTTTGTTTTTTGTTCATATTTCACAAACATTAGTATAAACTTTTCTTTCTTCTACTGTAGTCAAATCTTTCTTGTCTTATCCTCTTTTACTAAGGAAACTTCCCCCTTTCTGCCATAAGTGTTCTTGCAAATCATGATGTACTTCTCACCATTTTCTTCTCCAATCTGAAATCTCCTCCAGAAGCTTATTTCTAAGCCTCTCATTATATTTGCTTCTCTGTTATGAACACACTCCAATTTGATAGCATCTGTTCTTGGGCAAAAGGCCCAATACTAAACACAGTTCTCTGACTTTCTTATCAGTGAATATGAAGTCAGAGAACTATGTTTAGTTTAGAGAATAGCTCCCTTCCTGGGGTATGGAAGTTTTTACTAGAAATGTCACGTGTTCCTAACAGAAATGCCACATGGCTGATCATGGTTTCTGACAGCGCTCAAGTAGAATTCAGAACAAAAAAGAATTGCATTTTAAATTGACATTTCTATTTGCAGTTTATTTGCTTTCTAACCAATAACTGTGGCAGTCATTGCAGACAATTCTTGTTTAGAAAAAAGGAGCAACCCAAGTTTGGCCATAGATGAATCATCCTGCAGTTCAACACTGGTGAAAAAGTGAACCTCAGAAAGGGATGGAGACAACAAAGAAATGGCTTTTACTGTTTAAGTTCTCCAGATGGAAAGCATCTGTTTATTCTTGTATTCCTAAATACTAGCAAATGCTCCAGAATATTTCCCTATTTTCAGTATCATGCTGTGAAAGAATGAAGAAAGCTGGCCACTTGTAGAACTTGTGAAAGCACGTATTCTTTTTAAACTATTACAATATAAAGGTTGAATGCATTTCTGCCTGATAGCTGCTGCACAGCCTAGGACAGTGTTTTTCCAACTGCGTCCCACAGAACCCAGGGGCTCATCATCATCATCTGTCATAGGTCATCAGGGGGTCTACAAAGAGATTGCAAGGCAAGCTAGGAGGCAGTGCACTGCCATTGCCAGGCTGGGGTGCTTGGCTCTGCATCAGTCTTTAGGATGGTGGTAGGTAAGCAGAAGTGACATGAAAAGGTTCTGTGATTTTAGAAACTCTGAAACCCACTAGCCTAGGAAAATCCAGCTATTGGGCTATAAGTGTCTTAGTAGCCTACAGGTGGGACATACCTGCAGCTACCTGCTTCAGTTGGAAAGCATCCATGCTGCTGTCAAATGAATGACCTACGCTCACACAGAACACACTGGCTGGTGTTGCTTCATGAAGCAAGTACTTCTAAGGAGCACACAACTGCTCTGTTGCTGAATGTACAGCATAGGATATAACATACATCCTAAGGGTTTCCATGACATGTTAATGGAAAACAGTAATATAACGGGTGCCAAGAAGAGCAGCATCTAAAGGGTTAATCTGGACATTCTCCAGAAAATTGTATACTATTGTGTTATATAGATCAAAGAATAAAATAGTAAAGTAATCCCAAGACTTTGCTCACGCTTCTCATGAAGGCTTCACTAGAATGATAGAAACAAAGTAGAGTGCTTCCTGAATGCAGTGGGCATCACCTGAGTTGGCCATAAAATGTGAGGGAATAAACCCAGTTCTGTTTGAGGGACCCAAACGTATCTCTCAGAGGGCAGTGATGGGGCTAATCCTGGATGTATACATCACTGTAAATTTAACATTAGCCCCATTAAGAGAAAGAGCAGGTTGCTTTTTGAATAATACCGTTGCAGATTCAAGCACCTTAGTAAAAAAAAGAATTCAGGTCATACCCTTGTTATTCAGACAGATGAATATTGAATTTGATGCTTACCAGAGTCTTATTTTAACAGTGACTTTCAGATTAAGTTAACAGTCTCTCCCAACTCCAGGGAATATTATGGCTTTGATGTTATGCCTCAAGGGCCCCTCAGCCTGTTCACAAGGCACTGCTGGGATTAAAGAGAGATAAGTTCCTTATCAAAACACTTGTGTTTTTATCACAGCCTTGCCAGTAAATACAGACATACTAGGCACATCTACACAAGATACTAACTGTGCATAGCCTGATAATACTGCTTAGTAGCATGTCACAGCACAAACAGTGCTAATATGCTAGTACACAGTATTATTAACCAACTGTGCAATAGTGTCACTAAAAAGACATGTGCACAGTAATGCTGGTTACTGTGCATTGATTTAGTACTTGGTTATACAAATACTAAACTTAATGCACCATAACTATGGCACATTAATGCATGTGTAGACACATCCTCTGGAGCCTAAAAGATGTAGACATGGATTTTCATAGCCAGTTCTGAGTGGGTTAGGACCAGGATGCCAGTCCTAAGAGAACATTGGTCATGGGAATGATTCCCACCATAAAGCACAGTGACAGTGTCAGAGTGTAAGGGTGAGGTGTAACCCCTTGATGTATTTTGTATAGTTCTCCAATTTTATCCTGACTTTTGTGGACTAACTCTGAATTTACATTGATATTTATTGAGTCATTATTGACTCCAAGATGAACATGGGCTGACAATGCGAGGTCACGGTCAGTAGGGCTAACTGTACCTTGTCATGCATCCACAGATGCATCACGAGCAGGTCCAAGGAGGTGATCCTCCCCCTCTACGCAACACTGGTCAGGTCGCAGTTGGAGTACTGTGTCCAGTTCTGGGCGCTGCACTTCAGGAGGGATGTGGACAGCATTGAGAGGGTCCAAAGGAGGGCCACCTGCATGATCAGGGGCAGCAGGGCAGACCCTACAGAGAGAGGCTATGGGACCTGAACCTGTTCAGCCTCCACAAGAGAAGGTTGAGGGGGGACCTGGTGGCCATCTATAAACTCACCAGGGGGGACCAGCAGGGTTTGGGAGAGACCTTGTTCCTCCTAGTGCCCCCCGGGGTAACAAGGAATAACAGCCACAAATTGTTAGAGAGTAGGTTTAGACTAGATATCAAGAGGCACTACTTCACAGTCAAGGCTGCTAGGATCTGGAACCAACTTCCAAGGGAAGTAGTGCTGGCTCCTGCCTTGGGGGTCTTTAAGAGGAGGCTTGCCGTCTACCTAGCTGGGGCCATTTGAGCCCGGTTTTCTCTCCTGCCCAGGGCAGGGGGTCAGACTTGATGATCTACAAGGTCCCTTCCAACCCTACTTCGATAAATCTATGAATCTATCATGTCAGGATAAATTATTTACTAGGACAGATTCACCTCTGTCTTATATCAGTTTTGAGCAGAGCACGGGGTCCACAAAGACAAAAGTATCACCAGAGAAGGACATGAGGTGACAACCTCTTATAGGAGCCCACAGGAGACCAATGGAGAGTGCTGGCTGAGCCTGGGGCATGGTCAGAGAGGCCGGGTGTTGTGCTGTCTCAGTGAATCCCTTTAGCAGCCTGTGCCAATGCCTTGCTTAAGCTAAAGCTTCCCTCCCTTGAGACAGGATGACAGGGGAAAGACCATTTGCCCCTCCTCCCGCAGAAAGATGTGGCATGGAGCCAGATTGGTGTACCAGCCATGATGAATCTACTGGTAATTACCACTTCTTACAGCACGTGGAATCTGCAAAGCCCACTGTAAGTACTCAGCGTACCTATTAGCATGGTACTTCTGTGATGAGAGAAATGATCCTTGTATACAACAACTGTAAAGCACTTTGAGGTATTTTGCAGTTCATGGTCCTAAAGGCCATGCATTGCAAGTACAGCAACAGCATGTGTTATTTTTGATTGCTTCACTCATGTCTATGATGACATCACACTATGGCTGTATCCACATGCTTCTTGCAAGTCTATAGATCTCACTAATTATGGTTTATTTAGTAATCAGGCTATATATGACTAATTCTAACTCTTATTAAGTTTAGTTATTTTTTAAATGTAAATCAACAGGGGGAAAAAGGCTTCAGTTCAGCTAAGCATTGAAATCATGAAAGAAATTCTTTTTTTCAAACCGCTGAGAGTTACAAACAGACTGGAGAGCAAACCCAGAATCCCAACAACCTAGAAACTATGAAAAATTACTTGACAGTGTCTTTTGGACTCCTGTATTGTTTTAAATTAGGATTTCCCCATTCTTCTGTCTGGATCAGTTACAATAGAACAATCCATCTTTTCAGAAGCTGATCGTAGCACAAGGCGCCCTCTCTTTAAAAGCACAAGGAAAGCTCAGCCAAATTGAGCAATCTGATTGGCCAGGCATCCCACAGTGCCTGATAATAATTCTTTCTATAATGATTTTTATTAGACTTTTTAAGTACTGTTTCGTCCGGGGAGCTTGAACCTCCCATATTTTATTCCTTCCTTTTGATTATCTGACCAAAGCGTCAGACAGCTCTGGATCTTGGCGCCATTCAGATTCCAGCGCTGCACACATCCTCTCAGGCATCCTGCTGACATTCACAGCATTTCCTAGGCAATCTATAAGGCAGAGTCTCTGTAAGCTACTCTGCTATAAGAGAAGCAGCCAGGGCTCCTGTGAACAGCAAAAGGCTGTAGAGACTGAAATCCAGAAAGAAACCTAGCTGGAGGCCTTGTGCAGCCAGTTCTTATTAGATGCTCACTTTACTTCCCCTTTTATATCTTTGGGGCTTCCTAGCCAACCACTGTAGAAGCCTCCCCCCAGTGATCTTAATCAATGCTAGGCAAATCTCAAAAGCTTGGGCCAAATTCATCTCTTGTGGGTGGAACAATATTGGCTTTAGTGGACTTGCACACGGTACAGTTTGGCCCTAAAGATCCAGAACAACATGGAAAAGCAGGCCAAAGTTGCGGTCCTATATAATATTTTTCCACACGCTGCAGCACAGGCTGTTCTATCTTGTTGGGTGCTTCTCACTTCTGGCCAGGCCAGGAGTGATCACAGTTTTTTCTATTTCCGGTCCTTTTTTGACATGTAGTCCCATCCAGAATATTGAGGTGCAGAAAGAAGATCAGCCAAAGGAAAAATAATGTTGTTTTAGGGAGAGGTATGAGGGAAAGTTTTATACTCCTGTCAGTCAGTTCTTCTTTTATCTGAATACTTGCTTAGACTGGCTTGGGAACCATTACCTTAGGTGGATGATTTCAACTAGTCAGTTTATTTAAATAAATACATACAACTGATTTGGGGTTAGAAGCAGCTTTGAATGACTTTCAGCTCAAAAAAGGTCTATTAATTTTCAAGTCTAGACCTGAAATTTCAGTGAGGAGGCTGGGTCCTGGGTTTGGGTTTAGCCTTTTGATCTGCTGGGAAGGAAGGGTCCTGCTTAGGTAAAGTGACAATAAAGGACACCCTTGAGACTTCTGGGCATAGGACAAACCCTATAGCTCTCTCTATCTTGCAAAGTTCCCAATATAGCTTATTAGTCAGGGTCTTCCCACATCTTGGTTAAACTGATCAACTGTGGAAAGAACTACGTGGCCATTATAGAAATAGGGACCACACACAAAGTTTGACTCCCGATTCAAACTTTCCCAATGCTTGGGGCAGATCCAGTACAAAGGTTGGATCAGGCCCAGCTATAATTCTTGTGATGTGCAAGCATAATTGATATCTTCCAGAATCTGTTTCTGAGTTGGGAAACAGGCAGCTGGTCTCTGTTTAAGAATAATTTGAAGTAGTTTTAAGGGGGAAAGAAAACCCTGCAAGCTGTTCAGAGTCTTTTGAGACTGTTCTTGTTTCTAAGTCTCTGATGGGAAAGAAACCTAAAAACCTACAAACAAAAAACCCTAAAAACAAAGGCTGTGGCTCCAGTCTGAGAAAAGGCACACTTTATCGGACATATTAGAAAACATGAATTTAAAAGCATCATTCCTTCATGAGGGAGAATTATCTCTCCTGCTCCTGTGAAGACCTAGTCCTGGGCTTGTACTAAGCATCCTAAACCCACCCTAACTTTTATGAGAGCTGAGAAAGGTTAGTGTCCCTCAGAAGGGGTTCAACATGTCCCAGATTCAGGCCTTTTGGTCACATCCAAAGGCTTAAATCACCCTCTGCCACAGTCAGGGAAATCAATAGACAGCACTCCCTTAGACATATGGAAACTTGCTGTATGCTGATTGTTGTTTCGGTCTCTGCTGCAAGCTTTCCTCTTCTTCTGTGACCTTCTTGGGTCTTTGTGCTGGAGCTGGAAGACTTTGCAAATATGTTGTCTCTCCAGTGGGACCAAAGAACAAAGAAAATAGCATCTATCGTAGTGTTTTAGCACGTCTGCCTTTGGATCTGGCCAGGACTGGGAAGTCAAAAAGAATAATGCACCTAAGGGAGTCAGCATCAACATGAGCATCATAAATTAACCATTAACGTTATTTCTGAATTTCAGAAAAAAACTTTTTTTTCCAGCCTGGATTAAAAATTCACAGGGGTTTAATTTTATCTGTCTAGTAGATACACCAGTAGCCATCAAGTCTAAGTAATCCAACATGGTTAAATAATTTATGGGGGGCTGCTACAGGAAATACAGAGGAATGCAACATTTGAAGGGCCCTTCTGGGTCATCAGCTCTAGTTCTTTGCTGTTACAGATACTATAGATAACCACATTATTTAGTTGTATTAATCAATTTATCAAGAACCACCTTGGTGGGAGAGAGGGAAGTTTCCACTAGTACTCTTAGGTGTTCAGAGCATCCCATTTATGAGTCTGTAGGCCAAAATAATATTTGGGTAGTAGCAAATACTACATGGAAAAGTGACATTAGGAGAGGATTCTTGTTACCGCATATCTTCTTTTAATCTGATTTAGCAGATGGGAACAAGGGAGGAAATCAGCACTGTGCAACTAGTCAGCTACCTGCCTTACATCAGCCAGGCATACCAAGAACTCCAGTAGTCCACAGAATACAACTGGGAAACTTTGGTTTGGAAAAGTTGGTCTGTGCAACTCTGCTGAGCCAAAGCAGGAATAATCAGAGATTATCCACAACACAACTGCTCAGACACCTCAGACTTTGGGAAAGCTCAAGTCTTTTGAAACTTAGGGCCACTTTGGAGCAGTTATCTAAATCATTGGGCTAACTCCTGCTCTGAGTGAAGGTAATGGCAAAACTCCCAATAACTTATGTGGAGTTTGACCCATAGAGGCAAAGGCAGTTGCAGGATTTTAAAATTCTGTGCCTGGATTTTGTTTGGTCAGTAACAATGCTATGTGCAGTAATAATACTACGTGGCAAGAGATGGGAACTCAGAGCAGACTTGTGGAAGGGAGAGTCAACTGTTCACTGCAGGTCTTAAGAAACATCCTCATCGCACAAGTGGATAGCCCCGTCATTGCACAACTGGGTAGAGATGCAAGGAGCTCACTGTCTTCTAGTATCTCACATTGGCTGCTGCAAGCTATTAAGTGGGACAAATCCCTTAGGTCAGGTTTTGAACTCATTTAGGCCAGTGTAAATCCAGACAATGCCACTTATTTCAGGAAGTTATTCTGGATTTTCTTCCTCTCCCTACTGCAACATTAAGGGTACTAGTGATAGGATCAGCTTTGATCCTGATCCTTCAGATATTTTAAACATGTAAGATCAACAATTGAACTGTATGCCACCCTGGCTGGAGATGTATACTTTAGGGCTGTGCGAAATTTTGCCGGCTGTTTCATTTTGATGTTGTTTTGACTTGTTTCGAGCTCGAGACAGTGGAATCAAAACAAAACGAAGGGCTTTGAAACAGCCTTAAAACAAAACAAGGGCAGTCCAAACGTTTTGAAAGTTTCAAAACATTTCGAGTTTTAAAGCTCAAGCTGGGCTTGCCTGCAGGAAAACAGAAAGTAAGGAGAGGAAGGGGAAGTAGAGGAAGGAGCGCTTTCATACTGACTGTATAGCTGGCCAGTGACTGTCATCCTTCCTTGAGGTCCCTTCCAATCCCAGTGCTCTGGGGGAGGGATGGAAAAACAGCATAAAAGGGATCATTGTTTGACCTGGCCTGCTTTCTGCCTTGGAGTCTGACAGGTACTGAGCTGTGTCTTCGAGCAGCTCAGGAGTGTTAGACAACGAAGGCTACTACTGCCATTGATTTGAATGATTTCCTACTTGCCTAGTACTGCAAGTGGGATTCCACAATACCTTTTGCTTTCTTTTAGACCCTTTTATTGTATTATTATAGTCATTGATTTATTCTTTTCAATTTTATAATTATATTGGAAATTACAGTATAACATTTATATAGGAAGGGAGATACATTTATATTTTATTTCTATACATTTATACCTTGCGGCATATACTACACACGTTATAGAATTTATATAGGAATGCAGATACATTTATATATTTGTATAAAAAAAAGACACTGTGAAACACACCATGAAGCATGCCGGAAAGGCAGCTGGCAAGCCTTCAGGGAGGAGCACAAGAGGGGGTAGAGGGAGAGGTGTAAGCTCCTTCCTACAACTAGCAGGCATGAGGCTTCCAGGAGCAGCAAGGAGAAGGGAGCAGTGCCAATGCCACTGCCTGTGCCTCAGACTGCACACCCTGCAAGGGCACCAGCCATAACCCTCCCCCCCGCATCCCACCATCACCACCATGACAACAAGCACCAGCACCAGCATGACAGTCTCCTCCACCCCCATTTCACTTCCCATGCTGAGCCTTCCAATGCCAGAGGAAGAGCTGGATCGGATCTGAGTGCCCTAGCAAGGGAAATTCTGGGGAAGGAGCGGGAATCAGCTGAGTTTGTGCTCCACACCCCTCAAGTTTCCCCTAGGGCCAGGTCTCCTTCCCCAGAAGGCACTTCAGAGGAGACTGAGGTAGAGGTTGCAGAGGCAAGGGGCTCAGCTGAGTCCTCTCCTCCTGTTGCTATGCCTCTGCCTGCTGAGGAGGGGGAAATTGCAGCATCCACACATGCACCCACACCCCAGACGTGAGTGGGTTGTGTGGTCTGGGATAATTTTGAGCTGGCAAATAATCCCACATACGCTATCTGCCTGCACTGCTGAGCCAAAACCAGCTGGGGCAAGGGAACAAAACACATGGGCACCACAGGGATGCTGATGCATCTCTGCAGGCGCTACCCCCTTGCCCCTGCTTCTCCTGCTCCTCCTCAGCCTGGCACCAGTGGGAGCATGCCCAAAGGGAAGTCCCCCTCTCACTCCAAAGCCCCCTCCCCCCAAAGCAGAGGCAGGCCACCCTGGAATAGTGGGGGAAAGGAGGACAGAAAGTGAGGCACGTTGCAAGGGTGAGCAAGATCACCCAGAGCATTGGGGAGATGTTTGCTGTCGATGGCCAGCCCTTCTCCTTAGTTGAGTGGCCAGGGTTCAGGCAGCTCACGGCCCCATCATACCAAGTGCCCA
>NW_005842491.1:426435-440839 GCF_000455745.1 Alligator sinensis | reverse complement strand
CCCCTGGGACATCGGGAGCAGCCGGGGTGGAGATCACACCTACCTCTCCCTCACAGGGCACTGGTGTGACCAGGTGGTGGGCTCTCCTTCAAGCCAAGGTGATGGATAAGTCGAACATGACAACAGAGATTATGGGGGCCGTGAACCGCTTGGTGCAGGGGTGGCTCATTGGGCAGGGTGAGCTCACCCATGGGTTTGTGGTCACTGACAATGGGGCCAATATGGTCAAGGAGGTCTGTGATGACAACTTTGTTGGCATCCACTGTGTGGCACACAAGTTTCACCTCATTATCAGGGATGCCTTGGAGGGGGACAGGGCTGCCAGTGACAGCACCCACACCACCAGCAAGCTCATTTCCAAATGCAGGAAAGTGGCAGGCTATTTCCACCAAAGCATCAAGGGGGGCAAGATGCTGTGGGACAAAAAAGCAGAGCTGAACATCCCGCAGCACAAAATCATGCAGGATGTGGAGACTAGGTGGAACTCCACGTACCTGACACTCAAGAGGCTGATGGAGCAACAGAAGTCCATCCAGGAGATGGCCTTGCTTGGGGAGACTGGGATCAGCAGTCCCCTTAACAGAGCTGCATGGCATACCATCTCCCAGATCTTGGTGGTCCTCAAGCCCTTCCTCGAAGCCACCAAGACCCTCAGTGCTGGTGATGCCCTCCTTAGTCAGGTGATCCCCCTAGTGAGGGAACTTCAGAGCCAAATGGAGAGCTTCCAGGGGATCAATGTTCCTGCCTGGGGCAAGCCGCTGTCACCAGACATCCAAACACTAGTGAGGCAGCTGAAGGAGGGCATCAGGAAACGGCTTGATCCCTTGTGGTCCAGTACAGTCCATGTGCTGCCCGCCATGTATGACCCGAGTGTGAAGGGCAGCACATGCAGTAGCCAAAGACTGAATCAGTGGCTGGAGGTGCTGGTGAAGAGAGTCAGGGAGGAGAACAGTGGAGACAGGGGGATGTGGAAGAGGGGGATCCACTGTCCCATGTTAGTACGCCATCCACCAGCCAGTTTCCAACTCTGCCACAGGTGCTGCCAATGTGGGCCAAGGACATGGCTTCCATGGTGGGGTCCAGAGGCCCCAGACCTCACCATCAGGCAGGTAGCACTCAGGCCTTGGTGGCTGCCTATCTTGCTGAGGCCGTGGACCTGCTGCTATGCGACCCTTATGCGACCCCTTGGCCTACTAGGCAAGCCGCAGCCAGATGTGACCAGAACTGGCCATGGTTGCCCGTGAACACTTGTCCTGTCCACCAACCAGTGTTCAAGTGAGAGAGTGCTCAGCATTGCTGGGGGTGTCTGGTTTGGTGGAGCACCTGGTGTTCCTGAAGATGAACCTCCTGCTGCTGGGGTTCCCCAAGTTCAAGGTGCAGATGGAGTGAATGCCACCCTCCCCACTCTGCCTGCACCTATTTCCTTTTTTCACTTAAAAAAAAACAAACAGTTAATGCCCTGCTCTCAGAGCTGGAGGGGGCACTCACTGCATCACCAGCCAGCAGGGGAAGAACATGTCCCTGCTAAGCTTCCATGCCAGGATGAACTTGGACTTATGGGATGGGGCTATGGGGAATGAGGAAGTCCCAGGTCCTGGGCATGGCCACTAAGACTGCACTCTGCCAGGGTTGCGGGTCCTGGGCATGACCACTAAAACTGCACTTTAGCAGGGTCAGGGAAGCCTGGTGGGACTTCTGGCAGCACGGCAGCCCCAGGAAATGCCAGGACAGAGGATCCCCCTGGTGAAAGGTGGGTAGGAGGCACCATAACCTCCAGCTACCAAACACATGCACACAGTCCTGCCTGGGGAAAGCCCAGACCTATCACATCTTTGACAGTCCTGAGACTTGATGGTTGCAGTGGAGTTGTGAGGCTCCAGGTGAGCTCAGCTTAGCTGCCTGGGATGCCAGCTTTTGGGTTGAAAAACCCTGTGTCAGGCTGAGGAAGCCTCTGCAGTTGGTCTGTGTGTGTGCTGTTCCTGGATGGAAGGAATAGTAAGGACGCCAGAGGCTGGCCTGGCATGCAATGCAGGCAAGAAAGCCAGTCAGTGAAAATGGAAATGGAGGCATCAGGGAGATGTAGCAGCGCAGGTAAAAGTGCAGAGGTGCCTGGGGTGTCAGATGTCTGGCAGGTCGCAGTGTGCCAGAATTCCACTGTCTATATTGAGTCCATGAGTTTCTGTACCTACTATCTAGGAGGATGATGAAGTGAAGTTCATAGGCCCGGCTCTGCAAAGTGGTTTGTAAATTCCCTTTCTGGATCAGGCCTGAGAGACTGGAGACAGAGTGGTTTTTTTGTGAGAAATGTGCTTCCACGAGTAGTTGGGTATTCTTGTCTTTGATACATTCTGGTGTGCAGTTTGTGGGGGTACTGGAAATTGTTGGCAGGTTTTGTGTTTTGGGCTATAGGAAGTTGGCTTCTAGTGATGAGGTTAGGTTAGCAAGATTTGGTGCTTGTTTGAATTTACAAATCACTTTTCACAGATGAGCCTATGAACTGCACTTCATCAACCTTCTAGGTACAAAAAGTCATGGACTCAATATAGACATTGAATTTATGACACACTACAACTTGCTAGACATCTGACTCCCTAGGTACCTCTCCACTTTTAACCTGCACTGCTACATTCCCCTTCCCTTCCCACCCCAGGCTGTCCCTCACCCCCTGATGCCTCCATTTACATTTTCACTGATTGGCTTTCTTGCCTACATTGCCAGGCCAGCCTCTGGCTTCTTTACTATTCCTTCCATCCAGGAACAGCACACGCACACCCCAACTGCAGGTGCTTCCTTAGCCTGACAAAGGGTTTTTCAACCTGAAAGCTTGCTAAGATATATTTCTGTAACTAACTATTCATCTAGTCTGCTAAAACATACCCGATTAGATTGACCCAAAGGAAAGGACCGTGTTTGTCAGTGCCATGTCCTTAGACCAACACCTGACCGGAAGGACGCAGGGCCCTGGGCACATCTAAGCCCCAGGGCTGGGGCTGGCAGGGAGAGTTCTCTGGCAGCTGCTGGAGAAGAAGCTCCTGCAGGGAACGGAAGAAAGGCTCTAGTCTGTGATAGTTTGGATGCCTGAGATGCTGCTGGTGCTACTGTGCTTCTTACTAAGTTATTACCTGTTGTCATTTAAAGTGGGGAGGGGGAGGAGGCCTCATTGAGGCACACTAGTGTGTCATGTAGAGGCCCCAGCACCAGTGAGGGTGCACCTTAACACACACAGTCACACAGTGAGGGCGCGCCTTAACACACACGCTTAAGAAGCTCCTGCAGAGAGGAAAGACAGGCTCTGTCATGGTTTGGCTGCCTGAGATGCTGCTGATGCTTCTGTGCTGCTCACTAAGGCTGTGTGTAGATGAAACAAGAGGTGTGTGTGCACGACATTTTAAAGCGTGCTAAATGCTTTTGCACTGCTTTAATGGTGTTGGTGTTTGCACACCTCGGTGGCATACTGCACATTAATTCCAGCTGCTGTTGGAAATTCGGTGGTGTAATACACCTTAAATGACTTGGGGCACAGCAAACTAAAACTCCTTTGAGGAGTTTTAGTTTAGTTTGCTACCCCTACAGTCACAGAGCAAAGCACCAGGCTCCATGCAGCTCCACACCTCTGCAGGAAGCCCTGCATGCAGCCTGGCAGCAGCTTGGGAAAGCAGGCTCCACCCAAGAAGAGCAGTGAGCCTGATCTTTTCTTTTTTTCCCCCCTGGAGCCTGCTTGCCTGCCTGCCTGAGCTGCACAAGGGCCTGGTGCTTCCCTCCATGGCTGTGGTGCCCCCCGTGACCACCCGAGCCAGGTGCCTGGGGGCCCCCTTGGGGGGGGGGGGGCACCAGCCCCCTTCCCCACAGCCCAAGGACTGCCCTGACCGCTGGCAGCTTGCCCTCCCCTCCCCACTGAAGAGGCAGGTAAGTCAGCGGGTGCGTGCATGACATGGGGGTTTAATCAGCCCTAAATTGAAGTGGTGCTTTTTAAAACCCACCGCTTCAATTTAATCTACACACACCCTAAATTATTTTATTACCTGTTGTCATTTAAAGTGGTGGACCAGACTGAGGCTGTAGGGGAGGAGGCCGCTTTGGGGCACACTACCATGTCATGTAGAGGCCCCAGCACCAGTGAGGGCACGCCTTAACAGACACACAGTGTCACCTACATGTCACGAGTTTTGCTTGTCAGCAGCCCGAGGTGCAGTTTCCCAGAAACCCCTCCACCTATCTCCTTGAAAGCTGGCAGGCTCTATGGCATCAACAGGGGCCACCATGCCTGCAGTTTTCACTCTGCTGTGCCTTAACACACACACACGTAACATAAGTTTTGCTTTCAAGACTTTGAGGTGCAGTTTCCCAGAAAACCCCTAAACCCATCTCCTTGAAACTTGTCAGGCTTCATGACCTCAAAAGGGACTAATAGCTCTGCAAGTTTTATCTGAATCAGGCAAGAAATGACAAAGTTAAAGGCAGTTTCATGCTTCCCCATTATAGCCTATGGACGGAAAGTCGAAACAGTGTCGAAACAGCAAAACAGTTTTGTTGAAACGAAATGGAACAGTGCTTTCAAAATTAAACAAAACTCAAAACAAAACATTGCCCCATTGAAACATCAAAATGAAAGTCAAAACAGAATGGTGGTGTTTCGCACAGCCCTAGTATACTTGTCTTCCAGTCACCTCCTTTACTCACTCTTCTCTTGCAACGCAGGCATCACTAGGATACCACAGAGTGCATGGCCACTCTTTTGCCATGTCTGTTGGGCACCCAGGCCCTGTCAGGCACAGTGCACAATTTTATAGAACTTTATAGAATTCTCAGACCAATTTGGATTCATCTGCCTAGCCAGTATAGACACGCTGGCATTGATGAGATGGCAGTAGCATTACTGAGCCAGTTGAGCTGTTCAAATGACAGTGCTTCTGACTGGTTATACAATGAAAGTTGCAGTATGGACAGAATGTTACTTATGGAAATTCAGCTGTATCTTCCAGTGGCTGCATCAGCAACAGTCAGATATTGCCAGTCCTTCAAGGTCTTCCTTTTATCACTCTGAGCCAGTTTTGAAGTCTTCATTCAGGCAAAACTTCCACTGAAGCCATTGGGGCTTGGGTTGAAGAAGGACTAGATTTGGTTTAATAACTTCTTCTCTCTCCTACAATTATTTCTGACATCTCAGTTCTCAGCTGCCCTTCAGTAACTGCTTGTTTCCCGTAGCCACAAGAAAAGGGAGGTGATCCTTAGCAGAAATAAAGTCACGGGGGCATCATAATCTGGCTGGCATGGAAGAGAGGGCGCATTGTGAGAATAAAGGGGTCTCTGTCTCTGTTCTTTCCTCTCTGAGTGCCTCCTTAGTAGACCAAGAACTTAATAACACCTAGAGAGCAGGTTGAACTGCACAATGCAAAAGGTGACGAAGCTACTGCTTGGAGTTCTGATTCAGACTCCTATCTTATAACTTTGGCCGTGTGTAGATGAAAGGAGGGGCATGTGTGCACAACACTTTAAAGCAGGTTAAATGCCTTTGCACTGCTTGGGTGTTGGTGTTTGCATACACTGGCGGTGTATTGTGCAGTAATTCCAGCCACTGTAGCAAATTCAGCGGTGTAATGCGCCTTAAATGACTTGGGGCACAGCAAACTAAAACTCCTCTGAGGAATTTTAGTTTGCTATCCTACAGCCGCAGAGAAAAGAACTGGGCTCTGGGCTCAGGGGCTCTGCAGGAAGCCCATGCAGGCAGCCTGGCAGCAGCCCAGGAAGGCAGGATCCACTCATGAAAAAAGAAAAAAAGCAGCAAGCCTGATCTTTTTTTCCCCCCTTGGAGTCTGCCTGCCTGAGCTGCGCGGGGGACCAGTGCTTCCCTCTGTGGCTGCAGTGCCCCAAGATCATCCGAGCTCGGTTCCTGTGGGCAGGTGCCACCTGGGGGGGCCGCCACTTCTGCAGAGCGAAGCACCGCCCCCCCCCAGGACCACTTCGCCCACCAGCAGCTCACCCTCCCCTCCCCGCCACTGCAGAGGCAGGGAAGTTCAGATGTGTGCACAACACGGTGGCTTAAAGGGCCCTACATTGAAGTGGTGTTTTTAAAAACCCACTGCTTCAATTTAGGGCCCCCATTTCGATTACACATGTTCTTTGGGTGCAGACAGAAGTGCAGCTCCCATCTGCAACTGAAAATGCTTTGAAGGTAATGTTCTCAGTTACAACAATCCCCCTGAACAAACAGAAGTTCACTATTGGTTCCAAGGGGTAGGGGAATCTAGTTGCTGCCTGCAGCCAGTTCCCCCTAGGAATGGCCCCTCCTCCCTCCCAGTCTGTGCTGTTTTCAGAGTGGGAAGGGGGGAAAGGGAGCAGAGGGGCTTGTTTTAGGGGTTTCCCAGCTGGTGCTGGAGGGCAGGGTGGGTGGATGGAGCAATCCACCTGCTCCACCCTCCAACGTGGGCTGAAAAAACCCCAGACTGAACTCCCTCCATTCCCTTTTCCTGCTCCCATTCTGAAAAAAATGATAGGCTTGGAGGCAGTGCAAACAGAAGTTACTGAAGACACTGTGTTTTGAAATGTCTTCATCTGAACCCTCATACAATGAGGTTTCTGATTTTTGAGGGATTGGGACCTTTTTAAGTAGTTTGCAGTTGTGCATTTTTGTTTGGTCACAGCTGTAGAGCACTTTCAGGGGCCAGATTGGGCAAAAACTGCCACTTCTGCCACTTCTGTCTACACCCAAAAACTCCCACTTCTGTCTACACCCAGATGAGATGTTTCAGGAACAGACCTCTCATCCAAGCAGGCATAACCATTTTCTGTTGTATCTTAATTATATTTTCCTGCCATTTTACCAATGACACTCATATCCCCTCCTTCCAATTCCAAGTTCCTTCCTGGAGGAAGAGTTTCTCTATGAACTGTCATCCATGGCCAAGGATCTCTGGTGATCATAAAGTCACCTGGATCATTGCCAGGGCTGTTTGAGAAACATGCCCAGGACATTCCATGTTGCTGTGCAAAAGTAGGGATTTCCTGTGGATTTTATAGTTTTGCAGTATTTTCCACAGAACACAGGGTGCAAATGGGACAGAATTTCCTAGAGGTTTCCACCACCTCCACCCACCCCTTCCTCCATTTACAGTTGGAACTTTTCATTTGCAATAGCTCTCGCATAAAGCAGTTATGCAAGGGGTTGAGTTACTGAAAACTGAACAGGAGATAACTCTGGAGAATATACTGTTCAGAACATTCCTGCATTTGCCAGGGGCTGGACTATGTTTGGCTTGAAAGGCCATTTCTATTTGTTAGATAGAAATGTGATCCATAAGGAGGGAACAAGAGAATGTTAGTTGTTTTCCTGGTCCTGGAGAGAGAGAAATCACTTGCCATGAGTCTATCTTTGTATTAATGTAGCAAAAAACCCTCTTTTTTTTCCAAAACACATCTATTATCCATCAATTTGTATGGAAATATCTCCATTTTAAATGCTAAAATCCATGCAAAGAACACACAGTTGCATTTGCAGGGGAAGACTTCAAAAAAGACTTGGAGGGTTGCCCATTGTGAATCATGCAAAATAGCTTGACTGAACAATTAGCCCAGGAGACCATCATCCAGATCTGAGCATCCAAGTTGTTCTAATCCTGATGAGAGCAGTCACACTGACAGCACCACACCTGAGTTATTGAGTCCTTATTGATGCTAATTTACCAAGCAGTGACAGGGCACTTAGTACACCTGTCACTTTAAGAAGAGAGGGGATTCGGAAAACAGCTCAGGCAGTAATCGGGGGAGACACCTGAGCGGAGGGGGGGCTGGACTTGAGGTATATATAAGCCCCTGGGGGTAGGGAGGTAATCTGGGGAAGGAGCTCTTGAGTGGGCTGCTGGGAAAGCGGCTCTGACTCCTGCCAAGTATGTCTTGGGTAGACAGCCTTAGGGCTGGGAAGCATCTGGTGGTTTGTGGAAAGAACTTAAGGGAGGTAAGGAGGTCCCAGTTGGTCCAGAGAGAGAGTGGCCAGATAGCCCAGGGGGGAACAGAAAGGCAGAGGGCTGGAGGGCCCAGGAGCAGGTCGGGCTGAGGTGCCCATAGGCCCCACTCCCCTAGGAGTGGGGCCAAGGCTTGGGAAGGGATGAAGGTCAAGAAGAGCCACAGCTGGAGACTGGTGGGGCTGGAGAGCCCATGGGTCTCAACTAGCCTAGGCATGGGGCCAGGGTCTAAGGACAAGCACTGAAGGCCAGAAGGGCTGCAGTTAGAGGTTAAGGGGGCCAGAGTGACCATAGCCCAGAGAGGGGCTGGTGTAATGGATGACCAGAGCCCATAGCCCATAGGGGCAGTTATGATTGATTAGTATGTGTGACATCTGCAAGGCACGGATGAAGGTATTGGGGAGGAAGGAGCCCACATAATTATTAGCCCTTAAGGTGATGAGTAGCAACATGCTCATGAGGAGATCTGACTTGGGAAGCCCTGGGACAGTCTCCCTTTTCTGAAGGTATCATTCATCAAAGCATGGCAGGCAAGGAGAAGGGGAGATTGCCCAGAGAGAGAGCAGGTTGACATGGGCTGAGGGGGCTCCAGGGGCATTGCAACCATCCCTGTAGTTGAGCGTGTTTACACATGTATATGGCTAGAAAGTCCTATGGTTCTTTGTGCAGCAATAAACTTAACTGATCTATGATTCTTTCCCAGTGAATTGTGGAGGAAATTCTCATAGAGGGTGATTGAGGGGGGAGAAGCGAGGGGAAGGGGGGCGTCCTGTTAACCACTGACTCCATGCCAGCAATTCCCAGTAAAAACTTCTCCAGGGGAAGCAGTTATTTCATAGACCAGAATTTCTTTTGTAGGAGGGGTTCTGTTATCCTGTTTCTTCTCACTTGTTTGCAAAGCACAGAGAAGCATATTACACTCTGAAAAAGTGCATCATGATAACATTTCATAGATTTCATAGACTTTCAGGCTGGAAGGGACCCTGGAGGATCATCGAGTCCAGCCCCTTGCCCCAAGGGCAGGAAGTCAGCAGGGATCGTAGGATCCCAGCAAATTAAGCATCCAATTGTGTCTTGAAGGCGTTCAAAGTGAGTGCTTGAACTGCCTCCTGCGGCAGTCTATTCCAAACCTTGGGGGCTTGGACAGTAAAGAAGTTTTTCCTTATGTCCAGCCTGAATCAGTCATGGTGGAATTTGTGACCGTTCGATCTTGTCATCCCTTGGGGCGCTCTGGTGAACAGACGTTCCCCCAGATCCTGGTGAGCACCCCTGATAAACTTATAGGTGGCCACCAGATCACCCCTGAGCCTGCGATTTCCAGGCTAAAGAGCCCTATGGCTCTCAGCCTCTCATCGTAAGGTCTGTTTTCCTGACCCCTGATCATGTGCGTGGCTCTCCTTTGCACTCTCTCAAGCTTTTCGACATCCTTTTTTGAATTGTGGAGCCCAGAACTGAATGCAGTACTCCAGCTGTGGCCTCATCAAGGCCGAGTACAACAGGAAAATGACATCCTGGGATTTGCTTGAGAAGCATCTATGGATGCAAGCCAGCGTTTTGCTCGCTTTACTAGCCGCAGCATCACATTGCAGGCTCATGTTCATCTTGTGATCAATCATGACCCCCAAGTCCCTTTCATCTGTAGTGCTAACCAGCGTAGCGCTGCCGAGCCTATAAGCATGCTGCAGGCTTTTCCTCCCAAGGTGGAGAACCTTGTATTTTTCAGTGTTGAACACCATCAGGTTCTCATCCACTCATTTGCTGAGCCTGTCAAGATCTGCCTGGATCACCCTCCTGTCCTCAGGTGTGGATGCTTTACCCCAGAGTTTGGAGTTGTCGGCAAACTTGGCCACTCCGCTTCTGACACCAATGTCCAAATCATTGATGAAGATGTTAAATAGTATAGGACCTAGGACAGAACCTTGAGACATGAAAATGTCTCTCCACCAGTGTTCTGTCTCAGATGATTAAGGTGCAGATCCTCAAAGGTTCAGGCTTTCTGAAACTCAAACTACCTACTTACACACCTGAGTATGAATTTAAGCGCCTTGTTATAAGTCAAGATTTAAAGCTTGCCCAAAGTGACTTGCACACATCCTGAGAGGGGATTGGTGTCAGAACTAGGGCTAGAACCCCATGGGCTTGTCAACACAAGACGTTTACTGTGCAGTAGACTAATTAGCTGCACACTAAATGTCACATGTCTACACATGTGCCCCTATTAGGCTGGAGTAAACTAATAAACTGCAGCAGGATTGTATTTACTGTAAATACAAGTACTATCCTGCTGCAGAGTTTTTTATTTCACAGCAGCACATGTGTAGATGCTGCCTTAACTCGCTGCTGTACTAAAGTGCTTCAGTGTGGAGGCTGCTTGCCAGCTAGTCCCATGTGGAAGCCCCCTCATGCCCTAGCCAGCCCTTCCACAGCATGTTGAGCTGGGGGGAGGAGCTCCAGGCTGGCAGGCTGACCCCCAGGACCCACTGCCAGCCAGGGCTGCTCTGACCCAGCTCAACATGCTGTAGTGCTGGGCACACGTGCAAACAGTGTGCCAGGAGCAATAAACTCTGGAGTAGTAAAGTCTGGAGTTTATTGCTTCACATTAATATGCACATGTAGATGGGCCCTATGTTCAAATTACTAGTCCTCTTGCCTGCGCAAGAGAACATAACTCAAAAGGCCCAAGAGATTCACTCCCAAATGCTATGTCACAGAATGTGATGCAATACAATGAAACAGAATTATTATAACCCGGGGGAGCTGTACTGCTCGGAGACCCAGCGTGATGGTGCTTTTCATTTGCCCCCCTGTTGCAGTTCCAGGACCCTAAGGTGGTTCAACATATTTAGTATATAACTACTGATTCAAACACTAGAATTTTACAATGAAAGGAGCCAAAGTTCATGCATAAAGTTAGAGGGTTGTAAGGGGCCTACCCAGGATTATGACTCCCCAGCAAACACAAAGGAAAGCAGCTTTAATTCCCCCTCCAGCTTATTGTTTTTACTCTCATTGGGATTTGCAGGTGATGCTGCTATAGCAATAGGGCATCTTGGCAGAAGGTCGGGATGCAGAGAGGTAGAGGAGGCAGAGAGTGGGGATGTTCTTTAACAACTATACACCATTCCCCCTCCCACCTCTTCTCCCCTGCAAAGCAAAAGTCCTCCTTTGACGGCTCGTATTTTGCCTTGGGAGTCAAATCTTGACAGAGTTCTGGTTTTGTTCCTTTTGAAACATTGAGCAGCCAAGTTTGGCTTTTCCTTTAGCAAGAAGGAATTTATTATATTATATAGCATCCCCAAGGGGGAGATTGAAGCATCTGGAAGAGAAATGCAGGAGGCAAGGGGGTCTCTTCCATGAGGTGGGGATTGAAGCTGTCCTCAGCTAGGCTTGCTTTTGCTTTCTTTTTTAAGTGGAATGAAAGCAACCAGGGAAATTTCATAGATTGTGCTTCCAGGTACTTTAGTGCTCAGATTTCCAGAATCTAAAGCAATGCAGTGTGAGAATGCTGCAGCAGATTAAAAAAAACAGCTGACATATACATCTCAAAGCTGACCGAAAATCAGACCCAAGAACCTGCACTCTGACTTTTAGATAAATTCAGTGGCAGGTTGGGATCAGCTCAGGTGTTCTTACAGGCTGGTGATTTTACACTGGTGCAGTTGCCCATTTTAGGGCAGCCCAGAGGGCCCAGTTCAGGGCTAGATCGGATCAGTTGGGTTTACAGCATATAACTTACACATCACCCACAAAGACCATTGATCTTGGGGTGCGTTTACATCATAGCAGCAGCAAGCTCCCAGCAGGACATTCCTGAGCACTCCCTACCAGTCTGTAGACTCCAAATCTGGAAATATGCTAGTGAGGCCACTCTATAGTCATCCCCAGTGGCAAATCTGAAGCATGCTAGAGACAGAAGTCCTGAGAGTAGCCACAGAGGAACACTTCAAAGCACCTCACTGGATATTGTTGGGTTGGCAGGGTCTGAGTGAGAAGGAACAGCAGGGGGTGCTCAGGAATGTCCTGGCCGGGGCACATTGCTGTCACAGGGTCAGAGTGGAGTATTTCATAGCCTTTAAGGCAGGTACTTCTGCAGGATTGTACTACTATCCTCATTTTATAGATAAAGAACTGGGGCCCAGAGAGGTCTGCGGTCACACCAGGTCACAGCAGGAACTTGAATTCAGGACCCCTAAGCCCTAGTGCCCCAACTACTGGACTGTTCTTCCTCCTATTAATGTAGCCTAAGGGGCTTTGCTCATGTGCTGAGAGGCCTAAATACAGAAATTCATCAAGAAAAGCAACTAGCAGAAATGTTTAAAGAAGTGACTGTTAAAGAAGCAAATATCTGTCTACTGATACTACTGTCTCCCCTTCCGATGGAGGAAGCTTTATACATTCTGCCTTTCTTGGCTGACTTTTTAATAGTCCTCTAGTCCCTAGGGAATGTGGAGGTACCTTTCACTCCAGGCTGCCAGCAGGTCTTTGTGCTGAGCTCTTTAATTGTCCTGAAGAGGTCCTAGAGCCCTCCGCCTCACAGTACAAAATTCAGACGTCTGCTCTTTAGCTGGTATGCCCAGGATCCTGCCTCAGCAGTGGACATGTCTAGTGGCTCTTAAACTTGCCCTGAGGTGCTGCATTTTTTTTCTGGACACAAGACTGACCTCAAACAATTTCTGACCTTGCACAGCCCTCTCAGCGAAACAGCACCAGCCAAGAGCCCAGCTGCGCAGGATATGAATGACTGGGAAGTGGCCCATCAGTGCCAACCACTAATGTCATTCTTTGAGAAGGTATCTAGGCTTTTAGCAAAGGGCTTCATTGTATTTCTGTTTCTGGCACATATTTTGTTCAGTGTATGGGAAGCAGATCATTTTAGCAGGACAGCTTCCTGTAATGTGAAGTATTTCTGATGCTGTACAGGTCTGATCCTGCAAAATGTACTCATCTGAGCTCTTCTGACTCAGATAAGTAGTCTCATTGACTTCAGTGAGATGAATAGCATATGCAAGGAATACTTATAGAGGTATGGATTACAAGTCTAGCTAAACCTTCTGGTCCAAAGTATTCATTTTAAAGGGCTCTTTTGCTGTTTCTGGGTGCTTCTCTGTTTGATACACTAAACATGTTATTTTAAGAGGCTAGTTGTTATGCAGATCTCCTTTAAGCAAGGAGAGAAGAGGAGAGGAGAGGAACTCAGCAGCTCTTCTGCTTGCAAAAAAAATATCTTGGAGCTTGTTTCTATTTATTTTTATTTATTATTGTAGGAGACAACATCCCATAACGGTAAAGGCTTTTAGAGGTATTTGATTTCAAGCAAGAGTAATTCAGAGACCAAGATGTGAAATCACAGAAGTTATGGTACAAATGATTGACCTCCATAACTTAGTGATGAATCAAGGAACCAGATTCAAAATGATTCCTTAGCTGCCTACATGGAACAGAGTTCAGGCACCTAAGTTTCAAAGAGCAATTTAAAATGACCCTGTACAACAGCCGCAACATTAGGTTCCTACATTCATTAAGTACCTCTGTTTTGGACTGTAAAGTCCCCTCGGGCTGCTACACATGTTCAGAAGCAATCCATATAAAGCACTTAAGGGCTCCAAGACACCCACCTCCCACTTCAGCTCTCTTGAGGTTTAGTGTCTCTGGGAAACTAAACTCTGCCTGAGACCCTCCACCAATATTCAAGTGAAAACTTCAAATGTTTCTAACTCACACTGGCAACACACTAGTGAACTGGGTTCACCAAAGGCAGGTCCTGCCAGACCAACCTGATTGCCTTTTATGACCAAGTAACTAAATCCTTGGATGATGGTGTCGCTGTGGACATAGTCTTTCTAGACTTTAAGAAGGCCTTTGACACTGTCTCTCACCCCATCCTCATCAATAAATTAAGCGTCTGTGGCATTGATGCCTACACAGTTGGATGGGTTAAAAACTGGGTGATGGAGCGCACCCAGAGAGTAGTGGTGGACGGGTTGTACTCAACCTGGCGAGATGTGAGCATTGGGGTACCCCAGGGCTCGGTCCTCAGGCCCGCACTGTTTAACATCTTCATCAGCAACTTGGACGAGGGGGTGGAAAGCACGCTGTCCAGGTTTGCTGACGACACTGAGATGTGGGGCGAGGTGGACACACTTGAAGGGAGAGAGAGGCTGCAACTAGATTTAGACAGACTACAAAAGTGGGCAGATGAGAATAGGATGGGGTTCAACGTAGACAAATGCAGGGTGCTGCACCTTGGGAGAAGGAATCCACAGCATACATACAGGCTGGGGAGTTCCCCTCTTGAAAGCACAGACGCGGAAAGGGATCTTGCAGTCATTATTGACTCCAAGATGAACATGAGCCGCCAATGCCAGACCTCAGCCAGCAAGGCGAGCCGTACCTTGTCATGCATCCAAAGGTGCATCTCAAGCTGGTCCAGAGAGGTGATACTCCCC
>NW_005842491.1:424397-426097 GCF_000455745.1 Alligator sinensis | reverse complement strand
AGGCTAGATGATCTGTTCAGGTCCCTCCTGACCCTACCTACTATGAAACAATGAAACATTTAACTCAACCTGTCTCAGCTCTCCGGCACCTTTCATGCATTTTACATCAAATAGTTATAGGTTAAAAATCAGAGATAAGCCTAGCAGCAGGACTGGAACTCATTACTTCCTGGCCAGTACTAGTAGGCTACATAGCCAGACTCCCTATTGCTTGTTCTTGTCCTGGCCCTATGATTATTGCATTCTTGACTTCCCCATGGTTCATCTTCAACAGGAATAATAGAGAAAGCTTTCACCAACCCTGTACTTTAGCCTGGTGGCTAGCAGACGCTTGTGGGAGGTGTGGGTTTGAATCCATTCAGGATGAAGTGAGTTGAGAACCCAGGTGTCTCACTTGCTGGACAAGAACTCTACTTACTGACCTGTTGGGCCAAAGGTTGAAACCACCACCATCTGTTACGAATTACCTGCCTTTAGAAACTCATTTTATGTCTTCCCCAGAAGTGAGATCAGGCACTGCGAATGACAAGTGAACACAGGCATTTAGGAAAGGATCCTGTCTCAATGTATGCACCCAAATGGTACTTATCTGGCTACATAACTTCCATTTTCAGCACTTACAGACAGTTTGCTATCCTGCTCTATGTGCTATATCCATCTGACTACTAAGCATATGTAGGCTGTGCTCTGGCCAACCAGGTGCACAGCTCCATACACACACACTTAAGTATGAATCCCAAAATTGTGGCCTTGGAAGAGCCAGGAAATGGGGGTCCTCCCACATTTTGACCCAGGAGCTTAGTGATTAGGACACTTACCCAGGAAGCAGAAAAGCCATATTCTATATCCCCCTCACCAGAAGTTTAATCTGCATGTATCCAACTTCCTTGTAGAGTGCTCTTATCATCAGGCCACAAGTTAATTATTATTCAAGCCCCTCTTGAACCTGAACCTTGCATTTAATATTCACTGATTGGAGAAAAGTGGGGACTGTTCTGCCTCACCGGGAGCAAGGGTCCAGGCTAAAACTCAGGGCCCTCTCATTTCTGAGGAACATTTATCTCACCAGGCATACATCTTGTAACTTGGTGTCTTCCTCCTGGCACCACGTATCTCCCTCTTGGCTGCCCAAGGGGGCTAACTTCAAAAGGAGGGCGGGAGAGAGGACTGGGTTATGCCTAAACTGTGGTCTGGTGCCCAGAGCACCGTGCTGGAAAGATGTAGGCTCAATCCCCGTCTGGATGAGGGGAGTCTAGAAACTTGGCAACTGTCTGAAGTATGGGCTAAAAAAGGAGTCATACATAGTCTGATAACCAGTTTATGCTGGATATCATGTTGTAAAATCATAGCATGGACAAGACTGTAGCTTTTAACACAGCACAGTTAGATGAAGTCACAGTGGTTTGGAGATACAATATTGGCCTCACCTAGCTACATCAAAATAAAAACTCTCTCTGCTTTTTCTCCGCTGGACTTTGCATCAACAGTGGTAGCAGGCCTTCAATAGTGCAGGGGGGCTGGACCCGATGATCTGTAAGGTCCCTTCCAGCCCCTAACAACTATGAAACTATGAGGATGACAGTCTTACAGCAAACAGGGAAGTCATCAGTGAGTCTGTAGATGACCAAGAGGCTGATCTGAGATATGTATGTTTGTTTGACTGCAGACATAAAAAATAGAGAAAGGAGTAGATCCTGGTG